>NC_090397.1:31245429-31545429 GCF_036365525.1 Heterodontus francisci | reverse complement strand
AGCGAGAGAGACAGCGAGACACACGGCGAGAGAGACAGCGAGAGAGACAGCGAGACACACGATGAGAGAGACAGCGAGACACACGGCGAGAGAGACAGCGAGAGAGACAGCGAGACACACGGCGAGAGAGACAGCAAGAGAGAAAGGGAGACACACGATGAGAGAGACAGCGAGACACATAGCGAGAGAGACAGCGAGACACACGGCGAGAGAGACAGCGAGACACACAGCGAGAAAGACAGCAAGAGAGACAGCGAGACACATGACGAGAGAGACACATGACGAGAGAGACAGCGAGACACACGGCGAGAAAGACAGCAAGAGAGACAGCGAGACACATGACGAGAGAGACACATGACGAGAGAGACAGCGAGACACACGGCGAGAAAGACAGCAAGAGAGACAGCGAGACACATGACGAGAGAGACACATGACGAGAAAGACAGCGAGACACAGGGCGAGAAAGACAGCAAGAGAGACAGCGAGACACATGACGAGAGAGACACATGGCGAGAGAGACAGCGAGACACATGGCGAGAGAGACATCGAGACACATGGCGACAGAGACAGCAAAAGAGACAGCGAGACACACGGCGAGAGCGACAGCGAGAGAGACAGCGAGACACATGGCGAGACAGACGGCGAGAGAGACAGCGAGACACACGGCGAGAGAGACACATGGCGAGAGAGACAGCGAGAGACACGGCGAGAGAGACAGCAAGAGAGACAGCGAGACACACTGCGAGAGACACAGCGAGAGAGACAGCGAGACACATGGCGAGACAGACGGCGAGAGAGACACATGGCGAGAGAGACATCGAGACACATGGCGACAGAGACAGCGAGACACAAGGCGAGAGAGACAGCAAGAGAGACAGCGAGACACACGGCGAGAGAGACAGCGAGAGAGACAGCGAGACACACAACGAGAGAGACAGCGAGAGAGACAGCGAGACACATGGCGAGAGAGACAGCGAGAGAGACAGCGAGACACACGGCGAGAGAGACAGCGAGAGAGACAGCGAGAC
This sequence comes from Heterodontus francisci, assembly GCF_036365525.1. Taxonomy (NCBI): domain Eukaryota; kingdom Metazoa; phylum Chordata; class Chondrichthyes; order Heterodontiformes; family Heterodontidae; genus Heterodontus; species Heterodontus francisci. Next base: position 31,544,401 of record NC_090397.1, on the reverse strand, counting down.
ACACGATGAGAGAGACAGCGAGACACATAGCGAGAGAGACAGCGAGAGAGACAGCGAGAGAGACAGCGAGACACACGGCGAGAGAGACAGCGAGAGAGACAGCGAGACACACGATGAGAGAGACAGCGAGACACACGGCGAGAGAGACAGCGAGAGAGACAGCGAGACACACGGCGAGAGAGACAGCGAGACACACAGCGAGAGAGACAGCGAGACACACGGCGAGAGAGACAGCGAGAGAGAAAGCGAGAGAGACAGCGAGACACACGGCGAGAGAGACAGCGAGACACACGATGAGAGAGACAGCGAGACACATAGCGAGAGAGACAGCGAGAGAGACAGCGAGACACACGATGAGAGAGACAGCGAGACACATAGCGAGAGAGACAGCGAGAGAGACAGCGAGACACACAGCGAGAGAGACAGCGAGATACACGGCGAGAGAGATAGAAAGACACACGTCGAGAGAGACAGCGAGACGCGCGGCGAGAGAGACAGAGAGACACAAGGCGAGAGAGACAGCGAGACGCACGGTGAGAGAAACAGAAAGACACAAGGCGATAGAGACAGCGAGACGCACGGTGAGAGAGACAGAAAGACACAAGGCGAGAGAGACAGCGAGACACACAGCGAGAGAGACAGCGAGACACACGGCGAGAGAGACAGCGAGAGAGACAGCGAGACACACAACGAGAGAGACAGCGAGAGAGACAGCGAGACACACAAAGAGAGAGACAGCGAGAGAGACAGCGAGACACACGGCGAGAGAGACAGCGAGAGAGACAGCGAGACACACGATGAGAGAGACAGCGAGACACATAGCGAGAGAGATAGCGAGAGAGACAGCGAGACACACAGCGAGAGAGACAGCGAGAGAGACAGCGAGAGAGACAGCGAGACACACGTCGAGAGAGACAGAGAGAGAGACAGCGAGACACACGATGAGAGAGACAGCGAGACACATAGCGAGAGAGACAGCGAGAGAGACAGCGAGACACACGGCCAGAGAGACAGCGAGAGAGACAGCGAGACACACGATGAGAGAGACAGCGAGACACATAGCGAGAGAGACAGCGAGAGAGACAGCGAGACACACGGCGAGAGAGACAGCGAGAGAGACAGCGAGACACACGATGAGAGAGACAGCGAGACACACGGCGAGAGAGACAGCGAGAGAGACAGCGAGACACACGGCGAGAGAGACAGCGAGAGAGAAAGGGAGACACACGATGAGAGAGACAGCGAGACACATAGCGAGAGAGACAGCGAGACACACGGCGAGAGAGACAGCGAGACACACAGCGAGAAAGACAGCAAGAGAGACAGCGAGACACATGACGAGAGAGACACATGACGAGAGAGACAGCGAGACACACGGCGAGAAAGACAGCAAGAGAGACAGCGAGACACATGACGAGAGAGACACATGACCAGAGAGACAGCGAGACACACGGCGAGAAAGACAGCAAGAGAGACAGCGAGACACATGACGAGAGAGACACATGACGAGAAAGACAGCGAGACACAGGGCGAGAAAGACAGCAAGAGAGACAGCGAGACACATGACGAGAGAGACACATGGCGAGAGAGACAGCGAGACACATGGCGAGAGAGACATCGAGACACATGGCGACAGAGACAGCAAGAGAGACAGCGAGACACACGGCGAGAGAGACAGCGAGAGAGACAGCGAGACACATGGCGAGACAGACGGCGAGAGAGACAGCGAGACACACGGCGAGAGAGACACATGGCGAGAGAGACAGCGAGAGACACGGCGAGAGAGACAGCAAGAGAGACAGCGAGACACACTGCGAGAGACACAGCGAGAGAGACAGCGAGACACATGGCGAGACAGACGGCGAGAGAGACACATGGCGAGAGAGACATCGAGACACATGGCGACAGAGACAGCGAGACACAAGGCGAGAGAGACAGCAAGAGAGACAGCGAGACACACGGCGAGAGAGACAGCGAGAGAGACAGGGAGACACATGGCGAGAAAGACAGCGAGCCACGCGGCGAGAGAGACAGTGAGACACACGGCGAGAGAGACATCGAGACACGCGGCGAGAGAGACAGAAAGACACATGACGAGAGAGACAGCGAGACGCACGGCGAGAGAGACAGCAAGAGAGACAGCGAGACACACGACCAGAGAGACAGCGAGACACACGGCGAGAGAGACAGCAAGAGAGACAGCGAGACACACGGCGAGAAAGACAGCAAGAGAGACAGCGAGACACATGATGAGAGAGACAGCGAGACACACGGCGAGAAAGACAGCAAGAGAGACAGCGAGACACATAACGAGAGAGACACATGACGAGAGAGACAGCGAGACACACGGCGAGAAAGACAGCAAGAGAGACAGCGAGACACATGACGAGAGAGACACATGACGAGAGAGACAGCGAGACACACGGCGAGAAAGACAGCAAGAGAGACAGCGAGACACATGATGAGAGAGACAGAAAGACACACGACGAGAGAGATAGAAAGACACACGTCGATAGAGACGGCGAGACGCGCGGCGAGAGAGACAGAGAGACACAAGGCGAGAGAGACAGCGAGACGCACGGTGAGAGAAATAGAAAGACACAAGGCGAGAGAGACAGCGAGACGCACGGTGAGAGAGACAGAAAGACACAAGGCGAGAGAGACAGCGAGACACACAGCGAGAGAGACCGCGAGACACACGGCGAGAGAGGCAGCGAGAGAGACAGCGAGATACACAACGAGAGAGACAGCGAGAGAGACAGCGAGACACACGGCGTGAGAGACACATGGCGAGAGAGACAGCGAGACACACGGCAAGAGAGACAGCGAGAGAGACAGCGAGACACACGGCGAGAAAGACAGCAAGAGAGACAGCGAGACACATGATGAGAGAGACAGCGAGACACACAGCGAGAAAGACAGCAAGAGAGACAGCGAGACACATGACGAGAGAGACACATGACGAGAGAGACAGCGAGACACGCGGCGAGAGAGACAGAAAGACACATGACGAGAGAGACAGCGAGACGCAAGGCGAGAGAGGCAGCAAGAGAGACAGCGAGACACACGACCAGAGAGACAGCGAGACACACGGCGAGAGAGACAGCAAGAGAGACAGCGAGACACACGGCGAGAGAGACAGCAAGAGAGACAGCGAGACACATGACGAGAGAGACACATGACGAGAGAGACAGCGAGACACACAGCGAGAAAGACAGCAAGAGAGACAGCGAGACACATGACGAGAGAGACACATGACGAGAGAGACAGCGAGACACACAGCGAGAAAGACAGCAAGAGAGACAGCGAGACACATGACGAGAGAGACACATGACGAGAAAGACAGCGAGACACACGGCGAGAAAGACAGCAAGAGAGACAGCGAGACACATGACGAGAGAGACACATGGCGAGAGAGACAGCGAGACACATGGCGAGAGAGACATCGAGACACATGGCGACAGAGACAGCAAGAGAGACAGCGAGACACACGGCGAGAGAGACAGCGAGAGAGACAGCGAGACACATGGCGAGACAGACGGCGACAGAGACAGCGAGACACACGGCGAGAGAGACACATGGCGAGAGAGACAGCGAGAGACACGGCGAGAGAGACAGCAAGAGAGACAGCGAGACACACTGCGAGAGAGACAGCGAGAGAGACAGCGAGACACATGGCGAGACAGACGGCGAGAGAGACACATGGCGAGAGAGACATCGAGACACATGGCGACAGAGACAGCGAGACACAAGGCGAGAGAGACAGCAAGAGAGACAGCGAGACACACGGCGAGAGAGACAGCGAGAGAGACAGCGAGACACATGGCGAGAAAGACAGCGAGCCACGCGGCGAGAGAGACAGTGAGACACACGGCGAGAGAGACATCGAGACACGCGGCGAGAGAGACAGAAAGACACATGACGAGAGAGACAGCGAGACGCACGGCGAGAGAGACAGCAAGAGAGACAGCGAGACACACGACCAGAGAGACAGCGAGACACACGGCGAGAGAGACAGCAAGAGAGACAGCGAGACACACGACGAGAGAGACACATGACGAGAGAGACAGCGAGACACACGGCGAGAAAGACAGCAAGAGAGACAGCGAGACACATGACGAGAGAGACACATGACGAGAGAGACAGCGAGACACACGGCGAGAAAGACAGCAAGAGAGACAGCGAGACACATGACGAGAGAGACACATGACGAGAGAGACAGCGAGACACACGGCGAGAAAGACAGCAAGAGAGACAGCGAGACACATGACGAGAGAGACACATGACGAGAGAGACAGCGAGACACACGGCGAGAAAGACAGCAAGAGAGACAGCGAGACACATGATGAGAGAGACAGAAAGACACACGACGAGAGAGATAGAAAGACACACGTCGAGAGAGACGGCGAGACGCGCGGCGAGAGAGACAGAGAGACACAAGGCGAGAGAGACAGCGAGACGCACGGTGAGAGAAACAGAAAGACACAATGCGAGAGAGACAGCGAGACGCACGGTGAGAGAGACAGAAAGACACAAGGCGAGAGAGACAGCGAGACACACAGCGAGAGAGACCGCGAGACACACGGCGAGAGAGGCAGCGAGAGAGACAGCGAGACACACAACGAGAGAGACAGCGAGAGAGACAGCGAGACACACGGCGTGAGAGACACATGGCGAGAGAGACAGCGAGACACACGGCAAGAGAGACAGCGAGAGAGACAGCGAGACACATGGCGAGAGAGACAGCGAGAGAGACAGCGAGACACACGATGAGAGAGACAGAAAGACACAAGGCGAGAGAGACAGCGAGACACACAGCGAGAGAGACAGCGAGACACACGGCGAGAGAGACAGCGAGAGAGACAGCGAGACACACAACGAGAGAGACAGCGAGAGAGACAGCGAGACACACAAAGAGAGAGACAGCGAGAGAGACAGCGAGACACACGGCGAGAGAGACAGCGAGAGAGACAGCGAGACACACGATGAGAGAGACAGCGAGACACATAGCGAGAGAGACAGCGAGAGAGACAGCGAGAGAGACAGCGAGACACACGTCGAGAGAGACAGAGAGAGAGACAGCGAGACACACGATGAGAGAGACAGCGAGACACATAGCGAGAGAGACAGCGAGACACACGGCCAGAGAGACAGCGAGAGAGACAGCGAGACACACGATGAGAGAGACAGCGAGACACATAGCGAGAGAGACAGCGAGAGAGACAGCGAGACACACGGCGAGAGAGACAGCGAGAGAGACAGCGAGACACACGATGAGAGAGACAGCGAGACACACGGCGAGAGAGACATCGAGAGAGACAGCGAGACACACGGCGAGAGAGACAGCGAGAGAGAAAGGGAGACACACGATGAGAGAGACAGCGAGACACATAGCGAGAGAGACAGCGAGACACACGGCGAGAGAGACAGCGAGACACACAGCGAGAAAGACAGCAAGAGAGACAGCGAGACACATGACGAGAGAGACACATGACGAGAGAGACAGCGAGACACACGGCGAGAAAGACAGCAAGAGAGACAGCGAGACACATGACGAGAGAGACACATGACGAGAGAGACAGCGAGACACACGGCGAGAAAGACAGCAAGAGAGACAGCGAGACACATGACGAGAGAGACAGCAAGACACAGGGCGAGAAAGACAGCAAGAGAGACAGCGAGACACATGACGAGAGAGACACATGGCGAGAGAGACAGCGAGACACATGGCGAGAGAGACATCGAGACACATGGCGACAGAGACAGCAAGAGAGACAGCGAGACACACGGCGAGAGAGACAGCGAGAGAGACAGCGAGACACATGGCGAGACAGACGGCGAGAGAGACAGCGAGACACACGGCGAGAGAGACACATGGCGAGAGAGACAGCGAGAGACACGGCGAGAGAGACAGCAAGAGAGACAGCGAGACACACTGCGAGAGACACAGCGAGAGAGACAGCGAGACACATGGCGAGACAGAAGGCGAGAGAGACACATGGCGAGAGAGACATCGAGACACATGGCGACAGAGACAGCGAGACACAAGGCGAGAGAGATAGCAAGAGAGACAGCGAGACACACGGCGAGAGAGACAGCGAGAGAGACAGGGAGACACATGGCGAGAAAGACAGCGAGCCACGCGGCGAGAGAGACAGTGAGACACACGGCGAGAGAGACATCGAGACACGCGGCGAGAGAGACAGAAAGACACATGACGAGAGAGACAGCGAGACGCACGGCGAGAGAGACAGCAAGAGAGACAGCGAGACACACGACCAGAGAGACAGCGAGACACACGGCGAGAAAGACAGCAAGAGAGACAGCGAGACACATGATGAGAGAGACAGCGAGACACACGGCGAGAAAGACAGCAAGAGAGACAGCGAGACACATAACGAGAGAGACACATGACGAGAGAGACAGCGAGACACACGGCGAGAAAGACAGCAAGAGAGACAGCGAGACACATGACGAGAGAGACACATGACGAGAGAGACAGCGAGACACACGGCGAGAAAGACAGCAAGAGAGACAGCAAGACACATGACGAGAGAGACACATGACGAGAGAGACAGCGAGACACACGGCGAGAAAGACAGCAAGAGAGACAGCGAGACACATGATGAGAGAGACAGAAAGACACACGACGAGAGAGATAGAAAGACACACGTCGATAGAGACGGCGAGATGCGCGGCGAGAGAGACAGAGAGACACAAGGCGAGAGAGACAGCGAGACGCACGGTGAGAGAAATAGAAAGACACAAGGCGAGAGAGACAGCGAGACGCACGGTGAGAGAGACAGAAAGACACAAGGCGAGAGAGACAGCGAGACACACAGCGAGAGAGACCGCGAGACACACGGCGAGAGAGGCAGCGAGAGAGACAGCGAGACACACAACGAGAGAGACAGCGAGAGAGACAGCGAGACACACGGCGTGAGAGACACATGGCGAGAGAGACAGCGAGACACACGGCAAGAGAGACAGCGAGAGAGACAGCGAGACACACGGCGAGAAAGACAGCAAGAGAGACAGCGAGACACATGATGAGAGAGACAGCGAGACACACAGCGAGAAAGACAGCAAGAGAGACAGCGAGACACATGACGAGAGAGACACATGACGAGAGAGACAGCGAGACACACGGCGAGAAAGACAGCAAGAGAGACAGCGAGACACATGACGAGAGAGACACATGACGAGAGAGACAGCGAGACACACGGCGAGAAAGACAGCAAGAGAGACAGCGAGACACATGACGAGAGAGACACATGACGAGAGAGACAGCGAGACACACGGCGAGAAAGACAGCAAGAGAGACAGCGAGACACATGACGAGAGAGACACATGACGAGAGAGACAGCGAGACACACGGCGAGAAAGACAGCAAGAGAGACAGCGAGACACATGACGAGAGAGACACATGACGAGAGAGACAGCGAGACACACGGCGAGAAAGACAGCAAGAGAGACAGCGAGACACATGACGAGAGAGACACATGGCGAGAGAGACAGCGAGACACATGGCGAGAGAGACATCGAGACACATGGCGACAGAGACAGCAAGAGAGACAGCGAGACACACGGCGAGAGAGACAGCGAGAGAGACAGCGAGACACATGGCGAGACAGACGGCGAGAGAGACAGCGAGACACACGGCGAGAGAGACACATGGCGAGAGAGACAGCGAGAGACACGGCGAGAGAGACAGCAAGAGAGACAGCGAGACACACTGCGAGAGAGACAGCGAGAGAGACAGCGAGACAGATGGCGAGAGAGACACATGGCGAGAGAGACATCGAGACACATGGCGACAGAGACAGCGAGACACACGGCGAGAGAGACAGCAAGAGAGACAGCGAGACACACGGCGAGAGAGACAGCGAGAGAAACAGCGAGACACATGGCGAGAAAGACAGCGAGCCACGCGGCGAGAGAGACAGTGAAACACACGGCGAGAGAGACATCGAGACACGCGGCGAGAGAGACAGAAAGACACATGACGAGAGAGACAGCGAGACGCACGGCGAGAGAGGCAGCAAGAGAGACAGAAAGACACATGACGAGAGAGACAGCGAGACACACGACCAGAGAGACAGTGAGACACATGACGAGAGAGACACATGACGAGAGAGACAGCGAGACACACGGCGAGAAAGGCAGCAAGAGAGACAGCGAGACACATGACGAGAGAGACACATGACGAGAGAGACAGCGAGACACACGGCGAGAAAGACAGCAAGAGAGACAGCGAGACACATGACGAGAGAGACACATGACGAGAGAGACAGCGAGACACACGGCGAGAAAGACAGCAAGAGAGACAGCGAGACACATGACGAGAGAGACACATGACGAGAGAGACAGCGAGACACACGGCGAGAAAGACAGCAAGAGAGACAGCGAGACACATGACGAGAGAGACACATGACGAGAGAGACAGCGAGACACACAGCGAGAAAGACAGCAAGAGAGACAGCGAGACACATGACGAGAGAGACACATGACGAGAAAGACAGCGAGACACACGGCGAGAAAGACAGCAAGAGAGACAGCGAGACACATGACGAGAGAGACACATGGCGAGAGAGACAGCGAGACACATGGCGAGAGAGACATCGAGACACATGGCGACAGAGACAGCAAGAGAGACAGCGAGACACACGGCGAGAGAGACAGCGAGAGAGACAGCGAGACACATGGCGAGACAGACGGCGACAGAGACAGCGAGACACACGGCGAGAGAGACACATGGCGAGAGAGACAGCGAGAGACACGGCGAGAGAGACAGCAAGAGAGACAGCGAGACACACTGCGAGAGAGACAGCGAGAGAGACAGCGAGACACATGGCGAGACAGACGGCGAGAGAGACAGCAAGACACATGGCGAGAGAGACATCGAGACACATGGCGACAGAGACAGCGAGACACACGACCAGAGAGACAGCGAGACACATGACGAGAGAGACACATGACGAGAGAGACAGCGAGACACATGGCGAGAGAGACATCGAGACACATGGCGACAGAGACAGCAAGAGAGACAGCGAGACACACGGCGAGAGAGACAGCGAGAGAGACAGCGAGACACATGGCGAGACAGACGGCGACAGAGACAGCGAGACACACGGCGAGAGAGACACATGGCGAGAGAGACAGCGAGAGACACGGCGAGAGAGACAGCAAGAGAGACAGCGAGACACACTGCGAGAGAGACAGCGAGAGAGACAGCGAGACACATGGCGAGACAGACGGCGAGAGAGACAGCAAGACACATGGCGAGAGAGACATCGAGACACATGGCGACAGAGACAGCGAGACACACGACCAGAGAGACAGCGAGACACATGACGAGAGAGACACATGACGAGAGAGACAGCGAGACACACGGCGAGAGAGACAGCAAGAGAGACAGCGAGACACACGGCGAGAGAGACAGCGAGAGAGACAGCGAGACACATGGCGAGAAAGACAGCGAGCCACGCGGCGAGAGAGACAGTGAGACACACGGCGAGAGAGACATCGAGACACGCGGCGAGAGAGACAGAAAGACACATGACGAGAGAGACAGCGAGACGCACGGCGAGAGAGACAGCAAGAGAGACAGCGAGACACACGACCAGAGAGACAGCGAGACACATGGCGAGAAAGACAGCAAGAGAGACAGCGAGACACATGATGAGAGAGACAGCGAGACACACGGCGAGAAAGACAGCAAAAGAGACAGCGAGACACATGACGAGAGAGACACATGACGAGAGAGACAGCGAGACACACGGCGAGAAAGACAGCAAGAGAGACAGCGAGACACATGACGAGAGAGACACATGACGAGAGAGACAGCGAGACACACGGCGAGAAAGACAGCAAGAGAGACAGCGAGACACATGACGAGAGAGACACATGACGAGAGAGACAGCGAGACACACGGCGAGAAAGACAGCAAGAGAGACAGCGAGACACATGATGAGAGAGACAGAAAGACACACGACGAGAGAGATAGAAAGACACACGTCGAGAGAGACGGCGAGACGCGCGGCGAGAGAGACAGAGAGACACAAGGCGAGAGAGACAGCGAGACGCACGGTGAGAGAAACAGAAAGACACAATGCGAGAGAGACAGCGAGACGCACGGTGAGAGAGACAGAAAGACACAAGGCGAGAGAGACAGCGAGACACACAGCGAGAGAGACCGCGAGACACACGGCGAGAGAGGCAGCGAGAGAGACAGCGAGACACACGAGGAGAGAGACAGCGAGAGAGACAGCGAGACACACGGCGTGAGAGACACATGGCGAGAGAGACAGCGAGACACACGGCAAGAGAGACAGCGAGAGAGACAGCGAGACACACAACGAGAGAGACAGCGAGAGAGACAGCGAGACACATGGCGAGAGAGACAGCGAGAGAGACAGCGAGACACACGATGAGAGAGACAGCGAGACACATAGCGAGAGAGACAGCGAGAGAGACAGCGAGAGAGACAGCGAGACACACGGCGAGAGAGACAGCGAGAGAGACAGCGAGACACACGATGAGAGAGACAGCGAGACACACGGCGAGAGAGACAGCGAGAGAGACAGCGAGACACACGGCGAGAGAGACAGCGAGACACACAGCGAGAGAGACAGCGAGACACACGGCGAGAGAGACAGCGAGAGAGATAGCGAGAGAGACAGCGAGACACACGGCGAGAGAGACAGCGAGACACACGATGAGAGAGACAGCGAGACACATAGCGAGAGAGACAGCGAGAGAGACAGCGAGACACACGATGAGAGAGACAGCGAGACACATAGCGAGAGAGACAGCGAGAGAGACAGCGAGACACACAGCGAGAGAGACAGCGAGACACACGGCGAGAGAGATAGAAAGACACACGTCGAGAGAGACAGCGAGACGCGCGGCGAGAGAGACAGAGAGACACAAGGCGAGAGAGACAGCGAGACGCACGGTGAGAGAAACAGAAAGACACAAGGCGATAGAGACAGCGAGACGCACGGTGAGAGAGACAGAAAGACACAAGGCGAGAGAGACAGCGAGACACACAGCGAGAGAGACAGCGAGACACACGGCGAGAGAGACAGCGAGAGAGACAGCGAGACACACAACGAGAGAGACAGCGAGAGAGACAGCGAGACACACAAAGAGAGAGACAGCGAGAGAGACAGCGAGACACACGGCGAGAGAGACAGCGAGAGAGACAGCGAGACACACGATGAGAGAGACAGCGAGACACATAGCGAGAGAGACAGCGAGAGAGACAGCGAGACACACAGCGAGAGAGACAGTGAGAGAGACAGCGAGACACACGGCGAGAGAGACAGAGAGAGAGACAGCGAGACACACGATGAGAGAGACAGCGAGACACATAGCGAGAGAGACAGCGAGAGAGACAGCGAGACACACGGCCAGAGAGACAGCGAGAGAGACAGCGAGACACACGATGAGAGAGACAGCGAGACACATAGCGAGAGAGACAGCGAGAGAGACAGCGAGACACACGGCGAGAGAGACAGCGAGAGAGACAGCGAGACACACGATGAGAGAGACAGCGAGACACATGGCGAGAGAGACAGCGAGAGAGACAGCGAGACACACGGCGAGAGAGACAGCGAGAGAGAAAGGGAGACACACGATGAGAGAGACAGCGAGACACATAGCGAGAGAGACAGCGAGACACACGGCGAGAGAGACAGCGAGACACACAGCGAGAAAGACAGCAAGAGAGACAGCGAGACACATGACGAGAGAGACACATGACGAGAGAGACAGCGAGACACACGGCGAGAAAGACAGCAAGAGAGACAGCGAGACACATGACGAGAGAGACACATGACGAGAGAGACAGCGAGACACACGGCGAGAAAGACAGCAAGAGAGACAGCGAGACACATGACGAGAGAGACACATGACGAGAAAGACAGCGAGACACAGGGCGAGAAAGACAGCAAGAGAGACAGCGAGACACATGACGAGAGAGACACATGGCGAGAGAGACAGCGAGACACATGGCGAGAGAGACATCGAGACACATGGCGACAGAGACAGCAAGAGAGACAGCGAGACACACGGCGAGAGAGACAGCGAGAGAGACAGCGAGACACATGGCGAGACAGACGGCGAGAGAGACAGCGAGACACACGGCGAGAGAGACACATGGCGAGAGAGACAGCGAGAGGCACGGCGAGAGAGACAGCAAGAGAGACAGCGAGACACACTGCGAGAGACACAGCGAGAGAGACAGCGAGACACATGGCGAGACAGACGGCGAGAGAGACACATGGCGAGAGAGACATCGAGACACATGGCGACAGAGACAGCGAGACACAAGGCGAGAGAGACAGCAAGAGAGACAGCGAGACACATGGCGAGAGAGACAGCGAGATAGACAGGGAGACACATGGCGAGACAGACGGCGAGAGAGACACATGGCGAGAGAGACATCGAGACACATGGCGACAGAGACAGCGAGACACAAGGCGAGAGAGACAGCAAGAGAGACAGCGAGACACACTGCGAGAGACACAGCGAGAGAGACAGCGAGACACATGGCGAGACAGACGGCGAGAGAGACACATGGCGAGAGAGACATCGAGACACATGGCGACAGAGACAGCGAGACACAAGGCGAGAGAGACAGCAAGAGAGACAGCGAGACACACGGCGTGAGAGACAGCGAGAGAGACAGGGAGACACATGGCGAGAAAGACAGCGAGCCACGCGGCGAGAGAGACAGTGAGACACACGGCGAGAGAGACATCGAGACACGCGGCGAGAGAGACAGAAAGACACATGACGAGAGAGACAGCGAGACGCACGGCGAGAGAGACAGCAAGAGAGACAGCGAGACACACGACCAGAGAGACAGCGAGACACACGGCGAGAAAGACAGCAAGAGAGACAGCGAGACACATGATGAGAGAGACAGCGAGACACACGGCGAGAAAGACATCGAGACACATGATGAGAGAGACAGAAAGACACACGACGAGAGAGATAGAAAGACACACGTCGATAGAGACGGCGAGACGCGCGGCGAGAGAGACAGAGAGACACATGGCGAGAGAGACATCGAGACACATGGCGACAGAGACAGCAAGAGAGACAGCGAGACACACGGCGAGAGAGACACATGGCGAGAGAGACAGCGAGACACATGACAAGAGAGACATCGAGACACATGGCGACAGAGACAGCAAGAGAGACAGCGAGACACACGGCGAGAGAGACAGCGAGAGAGACAGCGAGACACATGGCGAGACAGACGGCGAGAGAGACAGCAAGACACAGGGCGAGAGAGACACACGGCGAGAGAGACAGCAAGAGAGACAGCGAGACACACTGCGAGAGAGACAGCGAGAGAGACAGCGAGACACACGGCGAGAGAGGCAGCAAGAGAGACAGTGAGACACACGGCGAGAGAGACAGCGAGAGAGACAGCGAGACACATGGCGAGAAAGACAGCGAGCCACGCGGCGAGAGAGACAGTGAGACACACGGCGAGAGAGACATCGAGACACGCGGCGAGAGAGACAGAAAGACACATGACGAGAGAGACAGCGAGACGCACGGCGAGAGAGACAGCAAGAGAGACAGCGAGACACACGACCAGAGAGACAGCGAGACACACGGCGAGAGAGACAGCAAGAGAGACAGCGAGACACATGACGAGAGAGACACATGACGAGAGAGACAGCGAGACACACGGCGAGAAAGACAGCAAGAGAGACAGCGAGACACATGACGAGAGAGACACATGACGAGAGAGACAGCGAGACACACGGCGAGAAAGACAGCAAGAGAGACAGCGAGACACATGACGAGAGAGACAGCGAGACACACAGCGAGAAAGACAGCAAGAGAGACAGCGAGACGCACGGTGAGAGAGACAGAAAGACACATGACGAGAGAGTCAGCGAGACACAAGGCAAGAGAGACGGAAAGACACATGACAAGAGAGACAGTGTGACGCACGGCGAGAGAGACACATGACGAGAGAGACAGCGAGACACACAGCGAGAGAGACAGCGAGACACACGGTGAGAGAGACACATGACGCGAGAGACAGCGAGACACACGGCGAGAGAGACAGCGAGACACACAGCGAGAGAGACAGCGAGACACACGGCAAGAGAGACAGAAAGACACACGTCGAGAGAGACAGCGAGACACACGGCGGGAGAGACACATGGCGAGACAGACAACGAGAGAGACAGCGAGAGAGACAGCGAGACACACGGCGAGGGAGACAGCGAGACACACGGCGAGGGAGACACATGACGAGAGAGACAGCGAGACACATGGCGAGAGAGACTGCGAGAGAGACAGCGAAACACACAGCGAGAGAGACACACGGCGAGAGGGACAGCGAGACACACAGCGAGAGAGACACATGACGAGAGAGACAGCGAGACACACAGCGAGAGAGACAACGAGAGAGACAGCGAGACACACGGCGAGAGAGACACATGACGAGAGAGACAGCGAGACACACAGCGAGAGAGACACATGACGGGCGAGACAGCGAGACACACGGCGAGAGATACACACGGCGAGAGAGACAGCGAGACACACGGCGAGAGATACACACGGCGAGAGAGACAGCGAGACACAGCGAGAGAGACAGCGAGACACACGGCGAGAGCTACACATGGCGAGAAAGACAGCGAGACACACAGCGAGAGAGACAGCGAGACACACAGCGAGAGAGACACCAAGAGAGACACTGAGACACACGGCGAGAGAGACAGCGAGAGAGACAGCGAGACACATGGCGAGAGAGACAGCGAGACACACAGCGAGAGAGACAATGAGAGAGACAGCGAGAGAGACGGCGAGACACATGACGAGAGAGACACATGGCGAGCGAGACAGCGAGACACACGGCGAGAGAGACAGTGAGACACACGGCGTGAGTGACAGCGAGAGAGACAGTGAGACACACGGCGAGAGAGACACATGATGAGAGAGACAGGGAGAGAGACAGCAAGACACACGGCGAGAGAGACAGCGAGAGAGACAGCGAGACACACGGCGGGAGAGACACATGGCGAGACAGACAACGAGAGAGACAGCGAGAGAGAAAGCGAGAGAGACAGCGAGACACACGGCGAGGGAGACAGCGAGACACACGGCGAGAGAGACACATGATGAGAGAGACAGCGAGACACATGGCGAGAGAGACTGCGAGAGAGACAGCGAGACACACAGCGAGAGAGACACACGGCGAGAGAGACAGCGAGACACACAGCGAGAGAAACACATGACGAGAGAGACAGCGAGACACACAGCGAGAGAGACCGCGAGACACACGGCGAGAGAGGCAGCGAGAGAGACAGCGAGACACACAACGAGAGAGACAGTGAGAGAGACAGCGAGACACACGGCGTGAGAGACACATGGCGAGAGAGACAGCGAGACACACGGCAAGAGAGACAGCGAGAGAGACAGCGAGACACACGGCGAGAGAGACAGCGAGAGAGACAGCGAGACACACGATGAGAGAGACAGCGAGACACATAGCGAGAGAGACAGCGAGAGAGACAGCGAGAGAGACAGAGAGACACACGGCGAGAGAGACAGCGACAGAGACAGCGAGACACACGATGAGAGAGACAGCGAGACACACGGCGAGAGAGACAGCGAGAGAGACAGCGAGACACACGGCGAGAGAGACAGCGAGAGAGACAGGGAGACACACGATGAGAGAGACAGCGAGACACATAGCGAGAGAGACAGCGAGAGAGACAGCGAGACACACGGCGAGAGAGACAGCGAGACACACAGCGAGAGAGACAGCGAGACACACGGCGAGAGAGACAGCGAGAGAGACAGCGAGACACACGGCGAGAGAGACAGCGAGACACACGATGAGAGAGACAGCGAGACACATAGCGAGAGAGACAGCGAGAGAGACAGCGAGACACACGGCGAGAGAGACAGCGAGAGAGACAGCGAGACACACGATGAGAGAGACAGCGAGACACATAGCGAGAGAGACAGCGAGAGAGACAGAGAGACACACGGCGAGAGAGACAGCGAGAGAGACAGCGAGACACACGATGAGAGAGACAGCGAGACACATAGCGAGAGCGACAGCGAGAGAGACAGCGAGACACACGGCGAGAGAGACAGCGAGAGAGACAGCGAGACACACGGCGAGAGAGACAGCGAGACACACAGCGAGAGAGACAGCGAGACACACAGCGAGAGAGACAGCGAGACACACGGCGAGAGAGACAGCGAGAGAGACAGCGAGAGAGACAGCGAGACACACGGCGAGAGAGACAGCGAGACACACGATGAGAGAGTCAGCGAGACACATAGCGAGAGAGACAGCGAGACACACGGCGAGAGAGACAGCGAGAGAGACAGCGAGACACACGATCAGAGAGACAGCGAGACACATAGCGAGAGAGACAGCGAGAGAGACAGCGAGACACACAGCGAGAGAGACAGCGAGACACACGGCGAGAGAGACACATGGCGAGAGAGACAGCGAGACACACGGCGAGAGAGACAGCGAGACACACAGCGAGAGAGACAGCGAGACACACGGCGAGAGAGACACACAGCGAAAGAGACAGCGAGAGAGACAGCGAGACACACAGCGAGAGAGACACACAGCGAGAGAGACAACGAGAAAGACAGCGAGAGGGACAGCGAGACACACGGCGAGAGAGACAGCGAGACACACAGGGAGAGAGACACATGACGAGAGAGACAGCGAGAGTGATAGCGAGACACACGGCGAGCGAGACACACGGCGAGGGAGACAGCGAGACACACGGCGAGAGAGACACATGACGAGAGAGACAGCGAGACACATGGCGAGAGAGACTGCGAGAGAGTCAGCGAGACACACGGCGAGAGAGACCGCGAGACACACGGCGAGAAAGACAGCGAGAGAGACAGCGAGACACACGGCGAGAGAGACACATGGCGAGAGAGACAGCGAGACACATGGCGAGAGAGACATCGAGACACATGGCGACAGAGACAGCAAGAGAGACAGCGAGACACACGGCGAGAGAGACACATGGCGAGAGAGACAGCGAGACACATGACAAGAGAGACATCGAGACACATGGCGACAGAGACAGCAAGAGAGACAGCGAGACACACGGCGAGAGAGACAGCGAGAGAGACAGCGAGACACATGGCGAGACAGACGGCGAGAGAGACAGCAAGACACAGGGCGAGAGAGACACACGGCGAGAGAGACAGCAAGAGAGACAGCGAGACACACTGCGAGAGAGACAGCGAGAGAGACAGCGAGACACACGGCGAGAGAGACAGCAAGAGAGACAGTGAGACACACGGCGAGAGAGACAGCGAGAGAGACAGCGAGACACATGGCGAGAAAGACAGCGAGCCACGCGGCGAGAGAGACAGTGAGACACACGGCGAGAGAGACATCGAGACACGCGGCGAGAGAGACAGAAAGACACATGACGAGAGAGACAGCGAGACGCACGGCGAGAGAGACAGCAAGAGAGACAGCGAGACACACGACCAGAGAGACAGCGAGACACACGGCGAGAGAGACAGCAAGAGAGACAGCGAGACACATGACGAGAGAGACACATGACGAGAGAGACAGCGAGACACACGGCGAGAAAGACAGCAAGAGAGACAGCGAGACACATGACGAGAGAGACACATGACGAGAGAGACAGCGAGACACACGGCGAGAAAGACAGCAAGAGAGACAGCGAGACACATGACGAGAGAGACAGCGAGACACACAGCGAGAAAGACAGCAAGAGAGACAGCGAGACGCACGGTGAGAGAGACAGAAAGACACATGACGAGAGAGTCAGCGAGACACAAGGCAAGAGAGACGGAAAGACACATGACAAGAGAGACAGTGTGACGCACGGCGAGAGAGACACATGACGAGAGAGACAGCGAGACACACAGCGAGAGAGACAGCGAGACACACGGTGAGAGAGACACATGACGCGAGAGACAGCGAGACACACGGCGAGAGAGACAGCGAGACACACAGCGAGAGAGACAGCGAGACACACGGCAAGAGAGACAGAAAGACACACGTCGAGAGAGACAGCGAGACACACGGCGGGAGAGACACATGGCGAGACAGACAACGAGAGAGACAGCGAGAGAGACAGCGAGACACACGGCGAGGGAGACAGCGAGACACACGGCGAGGGAGACACATGACGAGAGAGACAGCGAGACACATGGCGAGAGAGACTGCGAGAGAGACAGCGAAACACACAGCGAGAGAGACACACGGCGAGAGGGACAGCGAGACACACAGCGAGAGAGACACATGACGAGAGAGACAGCGAGACACACAGCGAGAGAGACAACGAGAGAGACAGCGAGACACACGGCGAGAGAGACACATGACGAGAGAGACAGCGAGACACACAGCGAGAGAGACACATGAAGGGCGAGACAGCGAGACACACGGCGAGAGATACACACGGCGAGAGAGACAGCGAGACACACGGCGAGAGATACACACGGCGAGAGAGACAGCGAGACACAGCGAGAGAGACAGCGAGACACACGGCGAGAGCTACACATGGCGAGAAAGACAGCGAGACACACAGCGAGAGAGACAGCGAGACACACAGCGAGAGAGACACCAAGAGAGACACTGAGACACACGGCGAGAGAGACAGCGAGAGAGACAGCGAGACACATGGCGAGAGAGACAGCGAGAGAGACAGCGAGACACACGGCGAGAGAGACAGCGAGACACACGATGAGAGAGACAGCGAGACACACGATGAGAGAGACAGCGAGACACATAGCGAGAGAGACAGCGAGAGAGACAGCGAGACACACGGCGAGAGAGACAGCGAGAGAGACAGCGAGACACACGATGAGAGAGACAGCGAGACACATAGCGAGAGAGACAGCGAGAGAGACAGCGAGACACACAGCGAGAGAGACAGCGAGACACACGGCGAGAGAGATAGAAAGACACACGTCGAGAGAGACAGCGAGACGCGCGGCGAGAGAGACAGAGAGACACAAGGCGAGAGAGACAGCGAGACGCACGGTGAGAGAAACAGAAAGACACAAGGCGAGAGAGACAGCGAGACGCACGGTGAGAGAGACAGAAAGACACAAGGCGAGAGAGACAGCGAGACACACAGCGAGAGAGACAGCGAGACACACGGCAAGAGAGACAGCGAGAGAGACAGCGAGACACACAACGAGAGAGACAGCGAGAGAGACAGCGAGACACACGGCGTGAGAGACACATGGCGAGAGAGACAGCGAGACACACGGCAAGAGAGACAGCGAGAGAGACAGCGAGACACACAACGAGAGAGACAGCGAGAGAGACAGCGAGACACACGGCGAGAGAGACAGCGAGACACACGATGAGAGAGACAGCGAGACACATAGCGAGAGAGACAGCGAGAGAGACAGCGAGAGAGACAGCGAGACACACGGCGAGAGAGACAGCGAGAGAGACAGCGAGACACACGATGAGAGAGACAGCGAGACACATAGCGAGAGAGACAGCGAGAGAGACAGAGAGACACACGGCGAGAGAGACAGCGAGAGAGACAGCGAGACACACGATGAGAGAGACAGCGAGACACATAGCGAGAAAGACAGCGAGAGAGACAGCGAGACACACGGCGAGAGAGACAGCGAGAGACAGCGAGACACACGGCGTGAGAGACAGCGAGAGAGACAGCGAGACACACGATGAGAGAGACAGCGAGACACATAGCGAGAGCGACAGCGAGAGAGACAGCGAGACACACGGCGAGAGAGACAGCGAGAGAGACAGCGAGACACACGGCGAGAGAGACAGCGAGACACACAGCGAGAGAGACAGCGAGACACACAGCGAGAGAGACAGCGAGACACACGGCGAGAGAGACAGCGAGAGAGACAGCGAGAGAGACAGCGAGACACACGGCGAGAGAGACAGCGAGACACACGATGAGAGAGTCAGCGAGACACATAGCGAGAGAGACAGCGAGACACACGGCGAGAGAGACAGCGAGAGAGACAGCGAGACACACGATCAGAGAGACA
This sequence comes from Heterodontus francisci, assembly GCF_036365525.1. Classification (NCBI taxonomy): domain Eukaryota; kingdom Metazoa; phylum Chordata; class Chondrichthyes; order Heterodontiformes; family Heterodontidae; genus Heterodontus; species Heterodontus francisci. Next base: position 31,524,358 of record NC_090397.1, on the reverse strand, counting down.
GCGAGACACATAGCGAGAGAGACAGCGAGAGAGACAGCGAGACACACAGCGAGAGAGACAGCGAGACACACGGCGAGAGAGACACATGGCGAGAGAGACAGCGAGACACACGGCGAGAGAGACAGCGAGACACACAGCGAGAGAGACAGCGAGACACACGGCGAGAGAGACACACAGCGAAAGAGACAGCGAGAGAGACAGCGAGACACACAGCGAGAGAGACACACAGCGAGAGAGACAACGAGAAAGACAGCGAGAGGGACAGCGAGACACACGGCGAGAGAGACAGCGAGACACACAGGGAGAGAGACACATGACGAGAGAGACAGCGAGAGTGATAGCGAGACACACGGCGAGCGAGACACACGGCGAGGGAGACAGCGAGACACACGGCGAGAGAGACACATGACGAGAGAGACAGCGAGACACATGGCGAGAGAGACTGCGAGAGAGTCAGCGAGACACACGGCGAGAGAGACCGCGAGACACACGGCGAGAAAGACAGCGAGAGAGACAGCGAGACACACGGCGAGAGAGACACATGGCGAGAGAGACAGCGAGACACATGGCGAGAGAGACATCGAGACACATGGCGACAGAGACAGCAAGAGAGACAGCGAGACACACGGCGAGAGAGACACATGGCGAGAGAGACAGCGAGACACATGACAAGAGAGACATCGAGACACATGGCGACAGAGACAGCAAGAGAGACAGCGAGACACACGGCGAGAGAGACAGCGAGAGAGACAGCGAGACACATGGCGAGACAGACGGCGAGAGAGACAGCAAGACACAGGGCGAGAGAGACACACGGCGAGAGAGACAGCAAGAGAGACAGCGAGACACACTGCGAGAGAGACAGCGAGAGAGACAGCGAGACACACGGCGAGAGAGACAGCAAGAGAGACAGTGAGACACACGGCGAGAGAGACAGCGAGAGAGACAGCGAGACACATGGCGAGAAAGACAGCGAGCCACGCGGCGAGAGAGACAGTGAGACACACGGCGAGAGAGACATCGAGACACGCGGCGAGAGAGACAGAAAGACACATGACGAGAGAGACAGCGAGACGCACGGCGAGAGAGACAGCAAGAGAGACAGCGAGACACACGACCAGAGAGACAGCGAGACACACGGCGAGAGAGACAGCAAGAGAGACAGCGAGACACATGACGAGAGAGACACATGACGAGAGAGACAGCGAGACACACGGCGAGAAAGACAGCAAGAGAGACAGCGAGACACATGACGAGAGAGACACATGACGAGAGAGACAGCGAGACACACGGCGAGAAAGACAGCAAGAGAGACAGCGAGACACATGACGAGAGAGACAGCGAGACACACAGCGAGAAAGACAGCAAGAGAGACAGCGAGACGCACGGTGAGAGAGACAGAAAGACACATGACGAGAGAGTCAGCGAGACACAAGGCAAGAGAGACGGAAAGACACATGACAAGAGAGACAGTGTGACGCACGGCGAGAGAGACACATGACGAGAGAGACAGCGAGACACACAGCGAGAGAGACAGCGAGACACACGGTGAGAGAGACACATGACGCGAGAGACAGCGAGACACACGGCGAGAGAGACAGCGAGACACACAGCGAGAGAGACAGCGAGACACACGGCAAGAGAGACAGAAAGACACACGTCGAGAGAGACAGCGAGACACACGGCGGGAGAGACACATGGCGAGACAGACAACGAGAGAGACAGCGAGAGAGACAGCGAGACACACGGCGAGGGAGACAGCGAGACACACGGCGAGGGAGACACATGACGAGAGAGACAGCGAGACACATGGCGAGAGAGACTGCGAGAGAGACAGCGAAACACACAGCGAGAGAGACACACGGCGAGAGGGACAGCGAGACACACAGCGAGAGAGACACATGACGAGAGAGACAGCGAGACACACAGCGAGAGAGACAACGAGAGAGACAGCGAGACACACGGCGAGAGAGACACATGACGAGAGAGACAGCGAGACACACAGCGAGAGAGACACATGACGGGCGAGACAGCGAGACACACGGCGAGAGATACACACGGCGAGAGAGACAGCGAGACACACGGCGAGAGATACACACGGCGAGAGAGACAGCGAGACACAGCGAGAGAGACAGCGAGACACACGGCGAGAGCTACACATGGCGAGAAAGACAGCGAGACACACAGCGAGAGAGACAGCGAGACACACAGCGAGAGAGACACCAAGAGAGACACTGAGACACACGGCGAGAGAGACAGCGAGAGAGACAGCGAGACACATGGCGAGAGAGACAGCGAGACACACAGCGAGAGAGACAATGAGAGAGACAGCGAGAGAGACGGCGAGACACATGACGAGAGAGACACATGGCGAGCGAGACAGCGAGACACACGGCGAGAGAGACAGTGAGACACACGGCGTGAGTGACAGCGAGAGAGACAGTGAGACACACGGCGAGAGAGACACATGATGAGAGAGACAGGGAGAGAGACAGCAAGACACACGGCGAGAGAGACAGCGAGAGAGACAGCGAGACACACGGCGGGAGAGACACATGGCGAGACAGACAACGAGAGAGACAGCGAGAGAGAAAGCGAGAGAGACAGCGAGACACACGGCGAGGGAGACAGCGAGACACACGGCGAGAGAGACACATGATGAGAGAGACAGCGAGACACATGGCGAGAGAGACTGCGAGAGAGACAGCGAGACACACAGCGAGAGAGACACACGGCGAGAGAGACAGCGAGACACACAGCGAGAGAAACACATGACGAGAGAGACAGCGAGACACACAGCGAGAGAGACAACGAGAGAGACAGCGAGACACACGGCGAGAGAGACACATGACGAGAGAGACAGCGAGACACACAGCAAGAGAGACAACGAGAGAGGCAGCGAGACACACGGCGAGAGAGACACATGACGAGAGAGACAGCGAGACACACGGAGAGAGAGACAGCGAGAGAGACAGCGAGACACACGATGAGAGAGACAGCGAGACACATAGCGAGAGAGACAGCGAGAGAGACAGCGAGACACACAGCGAGAGAGACAGCGAGACACACGGCGAGAGAGATAGAAAGACACACGTCGAGAGAGACAGCGAGACGCGCGGCGAGAGTGACAGAGAGACACAAGGCGAGAGAGACAGCGAGACGCACGGTGAGAGAAACAGAAAGACACAAGGCGAGAGAGACAGCGAGACGCACGGTGAGAGAGACAGAAAGACACAAGGCGAGAGAGACAGCGAGACACACAGCGAGAGAGACAGCGAGACACACGGCGAGAGAGACAGCGAGAGAGATAGCGAGACACACAACGAGAGAGACAGCGAGAGAGACAGCGAGACACACGGCGTGAGAGACACATGGCGAGAGAGACAGTGAGACACACGGCAAGAGAGACAGCGAGAGAGACAGCGAGACACACAACGAGAGAGACAGCGAGAGAGACAGCGAGACACACGGCGAGAGAGACAGCGAGACACACGATGAGAGAGACAGCGAGACACATAGCGAGAGAGACAGCGAGAGAGACAGCGAGACACACGGCGAGAGAGACAGCGAGAGAGACAGCGAGACACACGATGAGAGAGACAGCGAGACACATAGCGAGAGAGACAGCGAGAGAGACAGCGAGACACACGGCGAGAGAGACAGCGAGAGAGACAGGGAGACACACGATGAGAGAGACAGCGAGACACATAACGAGAGAGACAGCGAGAGAGACAGCGAGACACACGGCGAGAGAGACAGCGAGACACACAGCGAGAGAGACAGCGAGACACACGGCGAGAGAGACAGCGAGAGAGACAGCGAGACACACGGCGAGAGAGACAGCGAGACACACGATGAGAGAGACAGCGAGACACATAGCGAGAGAGACAGCGAGAGAGACAGCGAGACACACGGCGAGAGAGACAGCGAGAGAGACAGCGAGACACACGATGTGAGAGACAGCGAGACACATAGCGAGAGAGACAGCGAGAGAGACAGCGAGACACACAGCGAGAGAGACAGCGAGACACACGGCGAGAGAGATAGAAAGACACACGTCGAGAGAGACAGCGAGACGCGCGGCGAGAGAGACAGAGAGACACAAGGCGAGAGAGACAGCGAGACGCACGGTGAGAGAAACAGAAAGACACAAGGCGAGAGAGACAGCGAGACGCACGGTGAGAGAGACAGAAAGACACAAGGCGAGAGAGACAGCGAGACACACAGCGAGAGAGACAGCGAGACACACGGCGAGAGAGACAGCGAGAGAGACAGCGAGACACACAACGAGAGAGACAGCGAGAGAGACAGCGAGACACACGGCGTGAGAGACACATGGCGAGAGAGACAGCGAGACACACGGCAAGAGAGACAGCGAGAGAGACAGCGAGACACACAACGAGAGAGACAGCGAGAAACACGGCGAGAGAGACAGCGAGACACACGATGAGAGAGACAGCGAGACACATAGCGAGAGAGACAGCGAGAGAGACAGCGAGACACACAGCGAGAGAGACAGCGAGACACATAGCGAGAGAGACAGCGAGAGAGACAGCGAGACACACGGCGAGAGAGACAGCGAGAGAGACAGCGAGACACATGGCGTGAGAGACAGCGAGAGAGACAGCGAGACACACGATGAGAGAGACAGCGAGACACATAGCGAGAGAGACAGCGAGAGAGACAGCGAGACTCACGGCGAGAGAGACAGCGAGAGAGACAGCGAGACACACGGCGAGAGAGACAGCGAGACACACAGCGAGAGAGACAGCGAGACACACAGCGAGAGAGACAGCGAGACACACGGCGAGAGAGACTGCGAGAGAGACAGCGAGAGAGACAGCGAGACACACGGCGAGAGAGACAGCGAGACACACGATGAGAGAGACAGCGAGACACATAGCGAGAGAGACAGCGAGACACACGGCGAGAGAGACAGCGAGAGAGACAGCGAGACACACGATGAGAGAGACAGCGTGACACATAGCGAGAGAGACAGCGAGAGAGACAGCGAGACACACAGCGAGAGAGACAACGAGAGAGACAGCGAGACACACGGCGAGAGAGACACATGACGAGAGAGACAGCGAGACACACAGCGAGAGAGACACATGACGGGCGAGACAGCGAGACACACGGCGAGAGATACACACGGCGAGAGAGACAGCGAGACACACGGCGAGAGATACACACGGCGAGAGAGACAGCGAGACACAGCGAGAGAGACAGCGAGACACACGGCGAGAGCTACACATGGCGAGAAAGACAGCGAGACACACAGCGAGAGAGACAGCGAGACACACAGCGAGAGAGACACCAAGAGAGACACTGAGACACACGGCGAGAGAGACAGCGAGAGAGACAGCGAGACACATGGCGAGAGAGACAGCGAGACACACAGCGAGAGAGACAATGAGAGAGACAGCGAGAGAGACGGCGAGACACATGACGAGAGAGACACATGGCGAGCGAGACAGCGAGACACACGGCGAGAGAGACAGTGAGACACACGGCGTGAGTGACAGCGAGAGAGACAGTGAGACACACGGCGAGAGAGACACATGATGAGAGAGACAGGGAGAGAGACAGCAAGACACACGGCGAGAGAGACAGCGAGAGAGACAGCGAGACACACGGCGGGAGAGACACATGGCGAGACAGACAACGAGAGAGACAGCGAGAGAGAAAGCGAGAGAGACAGCGAGACACACGGCGAGGGAGACAGCGAGACACACGGCGAGAGAGACACATGATGAGAGAGACAGCGAGACACATGGCGAGAGAGACTGCGAGAGAGACAGCGAGACACACAGCGAGAGAGACACACGGCGAGAGAGACAGCGAGACACACAGCGAGAGAAACACATGACGAGAGAGACAGCGAGACACACAGCGAGAGAGACAACGAGAGAGACAGCGAGACACACGGCGAGAGAGACACATGACGAGAGAGACAGCGAGACACACAGCAAGAGAGACAACGAGAGAGGCAGCGAGACACACGGCGAGAGAGACACATGACGAGAGAGACAGCGAGACACACGGAGAGAGAGACAGCGAGAGAGACAGCGAGACACACGATGAGAGAGACAGCGAGACACATAGCGAGAGAGACAGCGAGAGAGACAGCGAGACACACAGCGAGAGAGACAGCGAGACACACGGCGAGAGAGATAGAAAGACACACGTCGAGAGAGACAGCGAGACGCGCGGCGAGAGAGACAGAGAGACACAAGGCGAGAGAGACAGCGAGACGCACGGTGAGAGAAACAGAAAGACACAAGGCGAGAGAGACAGCGAGACGCACGGTGAGAGAGACAGAAAGACACAAGGCGAGAGAGACAGCGAGACACACAGCGAGAGAGACAGCGAGACACACGGCGAGAGAGACAGCGAGAGAGATAGCGAGACACACAACGAGAGAGACAGCGAGAGAGACAGCGAGACACACGGCGTGAGAGACACATGGCGAGAGAGACAGTGAGACACACGGCAAGAGAGACAGCGAGAGAGACAGCGAGACACACAACGAGAGAGACAGCGAGAGAGACAGCGAGACACACGGCGAGAGAGACAGCGAGACACACGATGAGAGAGACAGCGAGACACATAGCGAGAGAGACAGCGAGAGAGACAGCGAGACACACGGCGAGAGAGACAGCGAGAGAGACAGCGAGACACACGATGAGAGAGACAGCGAGACACATAGCGAGAGAGACAGCGAGAGAGACAGCGAGACACACGGCGAGAGAGACAGCGAGAGAGACAGGGAGACACACGATGAGAGAGACAGCGAGACACATAACGAGAGAGACAGCGAGAGAGACAGCGAGACACACGGCGAGAGAGACAGCGAGACACACAGCGAGAGAGACAGCGAGACACACGGCGAGAGAGACAGCGAGAGAGACAGCGAGACACACGGCGAGAGAGACAGCGAGACACACGATGAGAGAGACAGCGAGACACATAGCGAGAGAGACAGCGAGAGAGACAGCGAGACACACGGCGAGAGAGACAGCGAGAGAGACAGCGAGACACACGATGTGAGAGACAGCGAGACACATAGCGAGAGAGACAGCGAGAGAGACAGCGAGACACACAGCGAGAGAGACAGCGAGACACACGGCGAGAGAGATAGAAAGACACACGTCGAGAGAGACAGCGAGACGCGCGGCGAGAGAGACAGAGAGACACAAGGCGAGAGAGACAGCGAGACGCACGGTGAGAGAAACAGAAAGACACAAGGCGAGAGAGACAGCGAGACGCACGGTGAGAGAGACAGAAAGACACAAGGCGAGAGAGACAGCGAGACACACAGCGAGAGAGACAGCGAGACACACGGCGAGAGAGACAGCGAGAGAGACAGCGAGACACACAACGAGAGAGACAGCGAGAGAGACAGCGAGACACACGGCGTGAGAGACACATGGCGAGAGAGACAGCGAGACACACGGCAAGAGAGACAGCGAGAGAGACAGCGAGACACACAACGAGAGAGACAGCGAGAAACACGGCGAGAGAGACAGCGAGACACACGATGAGAGAGACAGCGAGACACATAGCGAGAGAGACAGCGAGAGAGACAGCGAGACACACAGCGAGAGAGACAGCGAGACACATAGCGAGAGAGACAGCGAGAGAGACAGCGAGACACACGGCGAGAGAGACAGCGAGAGAGACAGCGAGACACATGGCGTGAGAGACAGCGAGAGAGACAGCGAGACACACGATGAGAGAGACAGCGAGACACATAGCGAGAGAGACAGCGAGAGAGACAGCGAGACTCACGGCGAGAGAGACAGCGAGAGAGACAGCGAGACACACGGCGAGAGAGACAGCGAGACACACAGCGAGAGAGACAGCGAGACACACAGCGAGAGAGACAGCGAGACACACGGCGAGAGAGACTGCGAGAGAGACAGCGAGAGAGACAGCGAGACACACGGCGAGAGAGACAGCGAGACACACGATGAGAGAGACAGCGAGACACATAGCGAGAGAGACAGCGAGACACACGGCGAGAGAGACAGCGAGAGAGACAGCGAGACACACGATGAGAGAGACAGCGTGACACATAGCGAGAGAGACAGCGAGAGAGACAGCGAGACACACAGCGAGAGAGACAGCGAGACACACGGCGAGAGAGACACATGGCGAGAGAGACAGCGAGACACACGGCGAGAGAGACAGCGAGACACACAGCGAGAGAGACAGCGAGACACACGGCGAGAGAGACACACAGCGAAAGAGACAGCGAGAGAGACAGCGAGACACACAGCGAGAGAGACACACAGCGAGAGAGACAACGAGAAAGTCAGCGAGAGGGACAGCAAGACACACGGCGAGAGAGACAGCGAGACACACAGGGAGAGAGACACATGACGAGAGAGACAGCGAGAGTGATAGCGAGACACACGGCGAGCGAGACACACGGCGAGGGAGACAGCGAGACACACGGCGAGAGAGACACATGACGAGAGAGACAGCAAGACACATGGCGAGAGAGACTGCGAGAGAGTCAGCGAGACACACGGCGAGAGAGACCGCGAGACACACGGCGAGAGAGACAGCGAGAGAGACAGCGAGACACACGGCGAGAGAGACACATGGCGAGAGAGACAGCGAGACACATGGCGAGAGAGACATCGAGACACATGGCGACAGAGACAGCAAGAGAGACAGCGAGACACACGGCGAGAGAGACACATGGCGAGAGAGACAGCGAGACACATGACAAGAGAGACATCGAGACACATGGCGACAGAGACAGCAAGAGAGACAGCGAGACACACGGCGAGAGAGACAGCGAGAGAGACAGCGAGACACATGGCGAGACAGACGGCGAGAGAGACAGCAAGACACAGGGCGAGAGAGACACACGGCGAGAGAGACAGCAAGAGAGACAGCGAGACACACTGCGAGAGAGACAGCGAGAGAGACAGCGAGACACAAGGCGAGAGAGACAGCAAGAGAGACAGTGAGACACACGGCGAGAGAGACAGCGAGAGAGACAGCGAGACACATGGCGAGAAAGACAGCGAGCCACGCGGCGAGAGAGACAGTCAGACACACGGCGAGAGAGACATCGAGACACGCGGCGAGAGAGACAGAAAGACACATGACGAGAGAGACAGCGAGACGCACGGCGAGAGAGACAGCAAGAGAGACAGCGAGACACACGACCAGAGAGACAACGAGACACACGGCGATAGAGACAGCAAGAGAGACAGCGAAACACATGACGAGAGAGACACATGACGAGAGAGACAGCGAGACACACGGCGAGAAAGACAGCAAGAGAGACAGCGAGACACATGACGAGAGAGACACATGACGAGAGAGACAGCGAGACACACGGCGAGAAAGACAGCAAGAGAGACAGCGAGACACATGACGAGAGAGACAGCGAGACACACGGCGAGAAAGACAGCAAGAGAGACAGCGAGACACACGATGAGAGAGACAGCGAGACACATAGCGAGAGAGACAGCGAGACACACGGCGAGAGAGACAGCGAGAGAGACAGCGAGACACACGATGAGAGAGACAGCGAGACACATAGCGAGAGAGACAGCGAGAGAGACAGCGAGACACACAGCGAGAGAGACAGCGAGACACACGGCGAGAGAGACACATGGCGAGAGAGACAGCGAGACACACGGCGAGAGAGACAGCGAGACACACAGCGAGAGAGACAGCGAGACACACGGCGAGAGAGACAGCGAGACACACGGCGAGAGAGACAGCGAGACACACGATGAGAGAGACAGCGAGACACATAGCGAGAGAGACAGCGAGACACACGGCGAGAGAGACAGCGAGAGAGACAGCGAGACACACGATGAGAGAGACAGCGAGACACATAGCGAGAGAGACAGCGAGAGAGACAGCGAGACACACAGCGAGAGAGACAGCGAGACACACGGCGAGAGAGACACATGGCGAGAGAGACAGCGAGACACACGGCGAGAGAGACACACAGCGAGAGAGACAGCGAGACACACAGCGAGAGAGACAGCGAGACACACGGCGAGAGAGACACACAGCGAAAGTGACAGCGAGAGAGACAGCGAGACACACAGCGAGAGAGACACACAGCGAGAGAGACAACGAGAAAGACAGCGAGAGGGACAGCGAGACACACGGCGAGAGAGACAGCGAGACACACAGGGAGAGAGACACATGACGAGAGAGACAGCGAGAGTGATAGCGAGACACACGGCGAGCGAGACACACGGCGAGGGAGACAGCGAGACACACGGCGAGAGAGACACATGACGAGAGAGACAGCGAGACACATGGCGAGAGAGACTGCGAGAGAGTCAGCGAGACACACGGCGAGAGAGACCGCGAGACACACGGCGAGAGAGACAGCGAGAGAGACAGCGAGACACACGGCGAGAGAGACATCGAGACACATGGCGACAGAGACAGCAAGAGAGACAGCGAGACACACGGCGAGAGAGACACATGGCGAGAGAGACAGCGAGACACATGACAAGAGAGACATCGAGACACATGGCGACAGAGACAGCAAGAGAGACAGCGAGACACACGGCGAGAGAGACAGCGAGAGAGACAGCGAGACACATGGCGAGACAGACGGCGAGAGAGACAGCAAGACACAGGGCGAGAGAGACACACGGCGAGAGAGACAGCAAGAGAGACAGCGAGACACACTGCGAGAGAGACAGCGAGAGAGACAGCGAGACACACGGCGAGAGAGACAGCAAGAGAGACAGTGAGACACACGGCGAGAGAGACAGCGAGAGAGACAGCGAGACACATGGCGAGAAAGACAGCGAGCCACGCGGCGAGAGAGACAGTGAGACACACGGCGAGAGAGACATCGAGACATGCGGCGAGAGAGACAGAAAGACACATGACGAGAGAGACAGCGAGATGCACGGCGAGAGAGACAGCAAGAGAGACAGCGAGACACACGACCAGAGAGACAGCGAGACACACGGCGAGAGAGACAGCAAGAGAGACAGCGAGACACATGACGAGAGAGACACATGACGAGAGAGACAGCGAGACACACGGCGAGAAAGACAGCAAGAGAGACAGCGAGACACATGACGAGAGAGACACATGACGAGAGAGACAGCGAGACACACGGCGAGAAAGACAGCAAGAGAGACAGCGAGACACATGACGAGAGAGACACATGACGAGAGAGACAGCGAGACACACGGCGAGAAAGACAGCAAGAGAGACAGCGAGACACATGACGAGAGAGACAGCGAGACACACGGCGAGAGAGACAGCAAGAGAGACAGCGAGACACATGACGAGAGAGACACATGACGAGAGAGACAGCGAGACACACGGCGAGAAAGACAGCAAGAGAGACAGCGAGACACATGACGAGAGAGACAGCGAGACACATGGCGAGAAAGACAGCAAGAGAGACAGCGAGACGCACGGTGAGAGAGACAGAAAGACACATGACGAGAGAGTCAGCGAGACACAAGGCAAGAGAGACGGAAAGACACATGACGAGAGAGACAGTGTGACGCACGGCGAGAGAGACACATGACGAGAGAGACAGCGAGACACACAGCGAGAGAGACAGCGAGACACACGGTGAGAGAGACACATGACGCGAGAGACAGCGAGACACATGGCGAGACAGACGGCGAGAGAGACAGCAAGACACAGGGCGAGAGAGACACACGGCGAGAGAGACAGCAAGAGAGACAGCGAGACACACTGCGAGAGAGACAGCGAGAGAGACAGCGAGACACACGGCGAGAGAGACAGCAAGAGAGACAGTGAGACACACGGCGAGAGAGACAGCGAGAGAGACAGCGAGAGAGACAGCGAGACACATGGCGAGAAAGACAGCGAGCCACGCGGCGAGAGAGACAGTGAGACACACGGCGAGAGAGACATCGAGACACGCGGCGAGAGAGACAGAAAGACACATGACGAGAGAGACAGCGAGACGCACGGCGAGAGAGACAGCAAGAGAGACAGCGAGACACACGACCAGAGAGACAGCGAGACACACGGCGAGAGAGACAGCAAGAGAGACAGCGAGACACATGACGAGAGAGACACATGACGAGAGAGACAGCGAGACACACGGCGAGAAAGACAGCAAGAGAGACAGCGAGACACATGACGAGAGAGACACATGACGAGAGAGACAGCGAGACACACGGCGAGAAAGACAGCAAGAGAGACAGCGAGACACATGACGAGAGAGACACATGACGAGAGAGACAGCGAGACACACGGCGAGAAAGACAGCAAGAGAGACAGCGAGACACATGACGAGAGAGACACATGACGAGAGAGACAGCGAGACACACGGCGAGAAAGACAGCAAGAGAGACAGCGAGACACATGACGAGAGAGACAGCGAGACACATGGCGAGAAAGACAGCAAGAGAGACAGCGAGACGCACGGTGAGAGAGACAGAAAGACACATGACGAGAGTCAGCGAGACACAAGGCAAGAGAGACGGAAAGACACATGACGAGAGAGACAGTGTGACGCACGGCGAGAGAGACACATGACGAGAGAGACAGCGAGACACACAGCGAGAGAGACAGCGAGACACACGGTGAGAGAGACACATGACGCGAGAGACAGCGAGACACACGGCGAGAGAGACAGCGAGACACACAGCGAGAGAGACAGCGAGACACACGGCAAGAGAGACAGAAAGACACACGTCGAGAGAGACAGCGAGACACACGGCGGGAGAGACACATGGCGAGACAGACAACGAGAGAGACAGCGAGAGAGACAGCGAGACACACGGCGAGGGAGACAGCGAGACACACGGCGAGGGAGACACATGACGAGAGAGACAGCGAGACACATGGCGAGAGAGACTGCGAGAGAGACAGCGAAACACACAGCGAGAGAGACACACGGCGAGAGGGACAGCGAGATACACAGCGAGAGAGACACATGACGAGAGAGACAGCGAGACACACAGCGAGAGAGACAACGAGAGAGACAGCGAGACACACGGCGAGAGAGACACATGACGAGAGAGACAGCGAGACACACAGCGAGAGAGACACATGACGGGCGAGACAGCGAGACACACGGCGAGAGATACACACGGCGAGAGAGACAGCGAGACACACGGCGAGAGATACACACGGCGAGAGAGACAGCGAGACACAGCGAGAGAGACAGCGAGACACACGGCGAGAGCTACACATGCCGAGAAAGACAGCGAGACACACAGCGAGAGAGACAGCGAGACACACAGCGAGAGAGACACCAAGAGAGACACTGAGACACACGGCGAGAGAGACAGCGAGAGAGACAGCGAGACACATGGCGAGAGAGACAGCGAGACACACAGCGAGAGAGACAATGAGAGAGACAGCGAGAGAGACGGCGAGACACATGACGAGAGAGACACATGGCGAGCGAGACAGCGAGACACACGGCGAGAGAGACACATGACGAGAGAGACAGTGAGACACACGGCGTGAGTGACAGCGAGAGAGACAGTGAGACACACGGTGAGAGAGACACATGATGAGAGAGACAGGGAGAGAGACAGCAAGACACACGGCGAGAGAGACAGCGAGAGAGACAGCGAGACACACGGCGGGAGAGACACATGGCGAGACAGACAACGAGAGAGACAGCGAGAGAGAAAGCGAGAGAGACAGCGAGACACACGGCGAGGGAGACAGCGAGACACACGGCGAGAGAGACACATGATGAGAGAGACAGCGAGACACATGGCGAGAGAGACTGCGAGAGAGACAGCGAGACACACAGCGAGAGAGACACACGGCGAGAGAGACAGCGAGACACACAGCGAGAGAAACACATGACGAGAGAGACAGCGAGACACACAGCGAGAGAGACAACGAGAGAGACAGCGAGACACACGGCGAGAGAGACACATGACGAGAGAGACAGCGAGACACACAGCAAGAGAGACAACGAGAGAGACAGCGAGACACACGGCGAGAGAGACACATGACGAGAGAGACAGCGAGACACACGGAGAGAGAGACAGCGAGAGAGACAGCGAGACACACGATGAGAGAGACAGCGAGACACATAGCGAGAGAGACAGCGAGAGAGACAGCGAGACACACAGCGAGAGAGACAGCGAGACACACGGCGAGAGAGATAGAAAGACACACGTCGAGAGAGACAGCGAGACGCGCGGCGAGAGAGACAGAGAGACACAAGGCGAGAGAGACAGCGAGACGCACGGTGAGAGAAACAGAAAGACACAAGGCGAGAGAGACAGCGAGACGCACGGTGAGAGAGACAGAAAGACACAAGGCGAGAGAGACAGCGAGACACACAGCGAGAGAGACAGCGAGACACACGGCGAGAGAGACAGCGAGAGAGACAGCGAGACACACAACGAGAGAGACAGCGAGAGAGACAGCGAGACACACGGCGTGAGAGACACATGGCGAGAGAGACAGCGAGACACACGGCAAGAGAGACAGCGAGAGAGACAGGGAGACACACAACGAGAGAGACAGCGAGAGAGACAGCGAGACACACGGCGAGAGAGACAGCAAGACACACGATGAGAGAGACAGCGAGACACACAGCGAGAGAGACAGCGAGAGAGACAGCGAGAGAGACAGCGAGACACACGGCGAGAGAGACAGCGAGAGAGACAGCGAGACACACGATGAGAGAGACAGCGAGACACATAGCGAGAGAGACAGCGAGAGAGACAGAGAGACACACGGCGAGAGAGACAGCGAGAGAGACAGCGAGACACACGATGAGAGAGACAGCGAGACACATAGCGAGAGAGACAGCGAGAGAGACAGCGAGACACACGGCGAGAGAGACAGCGAGAGAGACAGCGAGACACACGATGAGAGAGACAGCGAGACACACGGCGAGAGAGACAGCGAGAGAGACAGCGAGACACACGGCGTGAGAGACAGCGAGAGAGACAGGGAGACACACGATGAGAGAGACAGCGAGACACATAGCGAGAGAGACAGCGAGAGAGACAGCGAGACACACGGCGAGAGAGACAGCGAGACACACTGCGAGAGAGACAGCGAGAGAGACAGCGAGACACACGGCGAGAGAGACAGCAAGAGAGACAGTGAGACACACGGCGAGAGAGACAGCGAGAGAGACAGCGAGACACATGGCGAGAAAGACAGCGAGCCACGCGGCGAGAGAGACAGTGAGACACACGGCGAGAGAGACATCGAGACATGCGGCGAGAGAGACAGAAAGACACATGACGAGAGAGACAGCGAGATGCACGGCGAGAGAGACAGCAAGAGAGACAGCGAGACACACGACCAGAGAGACAGCGAGACACACGGCGAGAGAGACAGCAAGAGAGACAGCGAGACACATGACGAGAGAGACACATGACGAGAGAGACAGCGAGACACACGGCGAGAAAGACAGCAAGAGAGACAGCGAGACACATGACGAGAGAGACACATGACGAGAGAGACAGCGAGACACACGGCGAGAAAGACAGCAAGAGAGACAGCGAGACACATGACGAGAGAGACACATGACGAGAGAGACAGCGAGACACACGGCGAGAAAGACAGCAAGAGA
Source organism: Heterodontus francisci (assembly GCF_036365525.1). NCBI lineage: Eukaryota > Metazoa > Chordata > Chondrichthyes > Heterodontiformes > Heterodontidae > Heterodontus > Heterodontus francisci. The sequence goes on along the minus strand of NC_090397.1, from coordinate 31,508,802 downwards.
GACAGCGAGACACATGACGAGAGAGACAGCGAGACACACGGCGAGAGAGACAGCAAGAGAGACAGCGAGACACATGACGAGAGAGACACATGACGAGAGAGACAGCGAGACACACGGCGAGAAAGACAGCAAGAGAGACAGCGAGACACATGACGAGAGAGACAGCGAGACACATGGCGAGAAAGACAGCAAGAGAGACAGCGAGACGCACGGTGAGAGAGACAGAAAGACACATGACGAGAGAGTCAGCGAGACACAAGGCAAGAGAGACGGAAAGACACATGACGAGAGAGACAGTGTGACGCACGGCGAGAGAGACACATGACGAGAGAGACAGCGAGACACACAGCGAGAGAGACAGCGAGACACACGGTGAGAGAGACACATGACGCGAGAGACAGCGAGACACATGGCGAGACAGACGGCGAGAGAGACAGCAAGACACAGGGCGAGAGAGACACACGGCGAGAGAGACAGCAAGAGAGACAGCGAGACACACTGCGAGAGAGACAGCGAGAGAGACAGCGAGACACACGGCGAGAGAGACAGCAAGAGAGACAGTGAGACACACGGCGAGAGAGACAGCGAGAGAGACAGCGAGAGAGACAGCGAGACACATGGCGAGAAAGACAGCGAGCCACGCGGCGAGAGAGACAGTGAGACACACGGCGAGAGAGACATCGAGACACGCGGCGAGAGAGACAGAAAGACACATGACGAGAGAGACAGCGAGACGCACGGCGAGAGAGACAGCAAGAGAGACAGCGAGACACACGACCAGAGAGACAGCGAGACACACGGCGAGAGAGACAGCAAGAGAGACAGCGAGACACATGACGAGAGAGACACATGACGAGAGAGACAGCGAGACACACGGCGAGAAAGACAGCAAGAGAGACAGCGAGACACATGACGAGAGAGACACATGACGAGAGAGACAGCGAGACACACGGCGAGAAAGACAGCAAGAGAGACAGCGAGACACATGACGAGAGAGACACATGACGAGAGAGACAGCGAGACACACGGCGAGAAAGACAGCAAGAGAGACAGCGAGACACATGACGAGAGAGACACATGACGAGAGAGACAGCGAGACACACGGCGAGAAAGACAGCAAGAGAGACAGCGAGACACATGACGAGAGAGACAGCGAGACACATGGCGAGAAAGACAGCAAGAGAGACAGCGAGACGCACGGTGAGAGAGACAGAAAGACACATGACGAGAGTCAGCGAGACACAAGGCAAGAGAGACGGAAAGACACATGACGAGAGAGACAGTGTGACGCACGGCGAGAGAGACACATGACGAGAGAGACAGCGAGACACACAGCGAGAGAGACAGCGAGACACACGGTGAGAGAGACACATGACGCGAGAGACAGCGAGACACACGGCGAGAGAGACAGCGAGACACACAGCGAGAGAGACAGCGAGACACACGGCAAGAGAGACAGAAAGACACACGTCGAGAGAGACAGCGAGACACACGGCGGGAGAGACACATGGCGAGACAGACAACGAGAGAGACAGCGAGAGAGACAGCGAGACACACGGCGAGGGAGACAGCGAGACACACGGCGAGGGAGACACATGACGAGAGAGACAGCGAGACACATGGCGAGAGAGACTGCGAGAGAGACAGCGAAACACACAGCGAGAGAGACACACGGCGAGAGGGACAGCGAGATACACAGCGAGAGAGACACATGACGAGAGAGACAGCGAGACACACAGCGAGAGAGACAACGAGAGAGACAGCGAGACACACGGCGAGAGAGACACATGACGAGAGAGACAGCGAGACACACAGCGAGAGAGACACATGACGGGCGAGACAGCGAGACACACGGCGAGAGATACACACGGCGAGAGAGACAGCGAGACACACGGCGAGAGATACACACGGCGAGAGAGACAGCGAGACACAGCGAGAGAGACAGCGAGACACACGGCGAGAGCTACACATGCCGAGAAAGACAGCGAGACACACAGCGAGAGAGACAGCGAGACACACAGCGAGAGAGACACCAAGAGAGACACTGAGACACACGGCGAGAGAGACAGCGAGAGAGACAGCGAGACACATGGCGAGAGAGACAGCGAGACACACAGCGAGAGAGACAATGAGAGAGACAGCGAGAGAGACGGCGAGACACATGACGAGAGAGACACATGGCGAGCGAGACAGCGAGACACACGGCGAGAGAGACACATGACGAGAGAGACAGTGAGACACACGGCGTGAGTGACAGCGAGAGAGACAGTGAGACACACGGTGAGAGAGACACATGATGAGAGAGACAGGGAGAGAGACAGCAAGACACACGGCGAGAGAGACAGCGAGAGAGACAGCGAGACACACGGCGGGAGAGACACATGGCGAGACAGACAACGAGAGAGACAGCGAGAGAGAAAGCGAGAGAGACAGCGAGACACACGGCGAGGGAGACAGCGAGACACACGGCGAGAGAGACACATGATGAGAGAGACAGCGAGACACATGGCGAGAGAGACTGCGAGAGAGACAGCGAGACACACAGCGAGAGAGACACACGGCGAGAGAGACAGCGAGACACACAGCGAGAGAAACACATGACGAGAGAGACAGCGAGACACACAGCGAGAGAGACAACGAGAGAGACAGCGAGACACACGGCGAGAGAGACACATGACGAGAGAGACAGCGAGACACACAGCAAGAGAGACAACGAGAGAGACAGCGAGACACACGGCGAGAGAGACACATGACGAGAGAGACAGCGAGACACACGGAGAGAGAGACAGCGAGAGAGACAGCGAGACACACGATGAGAGAGACAGCGAGACACATAGCGAGAGAGACAGCGAGAGAGACAGCGAGACACACAGCGAGAGAGACAGCGAGACACACGGCGAGAGAGATAGAAAGACACACGTCGAGAGAGACAGCGAGACGCGCGGCGAGAGAGACAGAGAGACACAAGGCGAGAGAGACAGCGAGACGCACGGTGAGAGAAACAGAAAGACACAAGGCGAGAGAGACAGCGAGACGCACGGTGAGAGAGACAGAAAGACACAAGGCGAGAGAGACAGCGAGACACACAGCGAGAGAGACAGCGAGACACACGGCGAGAGAGACAGCGAGAGAGACAGCGAGACACACAACGAGAGAGACAGCGAGAGAGACAGCGAGACACACGGCGTGAGAGACACATGGCGAGAGAGACAGCGAGACACACGGCAAGAGAGACAGCGAGAGAGACAGGGAGACACACAACGAGAGAGACAGCGAGAGAGACAGCGAGACACACGGCGAGAGAGACAGCAAGACACACGATGAGAGAGACAGCGAGACACACAGCGAGAGAGACAGCGAGAGAGACAGCGAGAGAGACAGCGAGACACACGGCGAGAGAGACAGCGAGAGAGACAGCGAGACACACGATGAGAGAGACAGCGAGACACATAGCGAGAGAGACAGCGAGAGAGACAGAGAGACACACGGCGAGAGAGACAGCGAGAGAGACAGCGAGACACACGATGAGAGAGACAGCGAGACACATAGCGAGAGAGACAGCGAGAGAGACAGCGAGACACACGGCGAGAGAGACAGCGAGAGAGACAGCGAGACACACGATGAGAGAGACAGCGAGACACACGGCGAGAGAGACAGCGAGAGAGACAGCGAGACACACGGCGTGAGAGACAGCGAGAGAGACAGGGAGACACACGATGAGAGAGACAGCGAGACACATAGCGAGAGAGACAGCGAGAGAGACAGCGAGACACACGGCGAGAGAGACAGCGAGACACACAGCGAGAGAGACAGCGAGACACACAGCGAGAGAGACAGCGAGACACACGGCGAGAGAGACAGCGAGACACACGATGAGAGAGACAGCGAGACACATAGCGAGAGAGACAGCGAGACACACGGCGAGAGAGACAGCGAGAGAGACAGCGAGACACACGATGAGAGAGACAGCGAGACACATAGCGAGAGAGACAGCGAGAGAGACAGCGAGACACACAGCGAGAGAGACAGCTAGACACACGGCGAGAGAGATAGAAAGACACACGTCGAGAGAGACAGCGAGACGCGCGGCGAGAGAGACAGAGAGACACAAGGCGAGAGAGACAGCGAGACGCACGGTGAGAGAAACAGAAAGACACAAGGCGAGAGAGACAGCGAGACGCACGGTGAGAGAGACAGAAAGACACAAGGCGAGAGAGACTGCGAGACACACAGCGAGAGAGACAGCGAGACACACGGCAAGAGAGACAGCGAGAGAGACAGCGAGACACACGGCGTGAGAGACACATGGCGAGAGAGACAGCGAGACACACGGCAAGAGAGACAGCGAGAGAGACAGCGAGACACACAACGAGAGAGACAGCGAGAGAGACAGCGAGACACACGGCGAGAGAGACAGCGAGACACACGATGAGAGAGACAGCGAGACACATAGCGAGAGAGACAGCGAGAGAGACAGCGAGAGAGACAGCGAGACACACGGCGAGAGAGACAGCGAGAGAGACAGCGAGACACACGATGAGAGAGACAGCGAGACACATAGCGAGAGAGACAGCGAGAGAGACAGAGAGACACACGGCGAGAGAGACAGCGAGAGAGACAGCGAGACACACGATGAGAGAGACAGCGAGACACATAGCGAGAAAGACAGCGAGAGAGACAGCGAGACACACGGCGAGAGAGACAGCGAGAGAGACAGCGAGACACACGGCGTGAGAGACAGCGAGAGAGACAGCGAGACACACGATGAGAGAGACAGCGAGACACATAGCGAGAGCGACAGCGAGAGAGACAGCGAGACACACGGCGAGAGAGACAGCGAGAGAGACAGCGAGACACACGGCGAGAGAGACAGCGAGACACACAGCGAGAGAGACAGCGAGAGAGACAGCGAGACACACGGCGAGAGAGACAGCGAGACACACGATGAGAGAGACAGCGAGACACATAGCGAGAGAGACAGCGAGACACACGGCGAGAGAGACAGCGAGAGAGACAGCGAGACACACGATCAGAGAGACAGCGAGACACATAGCGAGAGAGACAGCGAGAGAGACAGCGAGACACACAGCGAGAGAGACAGCGAGACACACGGCGAGAGAGACACATGGCGAGAGAGACAGCGAGACACACGGCGAGAGGGACAGCGAGACACACAGCGAGAGAGACAGCGAGACACACGGCGAGAGAGACACACAGCGAAAGAGACAGCGAGAGAGACAGCGAGACACACAGCGAGAGAGACACACAGCGAGAGAGACAACGAGAAAGACAGCGAGAGGGACAGCGAGACACACGGCGAGAGAGACAGCGAGACACACAGGGAGAGAGACACATGACGAGAGAGACAGCGAGAGTGATAGCGAGACACACGGCGAGCGAGACACACGGCGAGGGAGACAGCAAGACACACGGCGAGAGAGACACATGACGAGAGAGACAGCGAGACACATGGCGAGAGAGACTGCGAGAGAGTCAGCGAGACACACGGCGAGAGAGACCGCGAGACACACGGCGAGAAAGACAGCGAGAGAGACAGCGAGACACACGGCGAGAGAGACACATGGCGAGAGAGACAGCGAGACACATGGCGAGAGAGACATCGAGACACATGGCGACAGAGACAGCAAGAGAGACAGCGAGACACACGGCGAGAGAGACAGCGAGAGAGACAGCGAGACACATGGCGAGACAGACGGCGAGAGAGACAGCAAGACACAGGGCGAGAGAGACACACGGCGAGAGAGACAGCAAGAGAGACAGCGAGACACACTGCGACAGAGACAGCGAGAGAGACAGCGAGACACACGGCGAGAGAGACAGCAAGAGAGACAGTGAGACACATGGCGAGAAAGACAGCGAGCCATGCGGCGAGAGAGACAGTGAGACACACGGCGAGAGAGACAGAAAGACACATGACGAGAGAGACAGCGAGACGCACGGCGAGAGAGACAGCAAGAGAGACAGCGAGACACACGACCAGAGAGACAGCGAGACACACGGCGAGAGAGACAGCAAGAGAGACAGCGAGACACATGACGAGAGAGACACATGACGAGAGAGACAGCGAGACACACGGCGAGAAAGACAGCAAGAGAGACAGCGAGACACATGACGAGAGAGACACATGACGAGAGAGACAGCGAGACACACGGCGAGAAAGACAGCAAGAGAGACAGCGAGACACATGACGAGAGAGACAGCGAGACACACGGCGAGAAAGACAGCAAGAGAGACAGCGAGACGCACGGTGAGAGAGACAGAAAGACACATGACGAGAGAGTCAGCGAGACACAAGGCAAGAGAGACGGAAAGACACATGACAAGAGAGACAGTGTGACGCACGGCGAGAGAGACACATGACGAGAGAGACAGCGAGACACACAGCGAGAGAGACAGCGAGACACACGGTGAGAGAGACACATGACGCGAGAGACAGCGAGACACACGGCGAGAGAGACAGTGAGACACACAGCGAGAGAGACAGCGAGACACACGGCAAGAGAGACAGAAAGACACACGTCGAGAGAGACAGCGAGACACACGGCGGGAGAGACACATGGCGAGACAGACAACGAGAGAGACAGCGAGAGAGACAGCGAGACACACGGCGAGGGAGACAGCGAGACACACGGCGAGGGAGACACATGACGAGAGAGACAGCGAGACACATGGCGAGAGAGACTGCGAGAGAGACAGCGAAACACACAGCGAGAGAGACACACGGCGAGAGGGACAGCGAGACACACAGCGAGAGAGACACATGACGAGAGAGACAGCGAGACACACAGCGAGAGAGACAACGAGAGAGACAGTGAGACACACGGCGAGAGAGACACATGACGAGAGAGACAGCGAGACACACAGCGAGAGAGACACATGACGGGCGAGACAGCGAGACACACGGCGAGAGATACACACGGCGAGAGAGACAGCGAGACACACGGCGAGAGATACACACGGCGAGAGAGACAGCGAGACACAGCGAGAGAGACAGCGAGACACACGGCGAGAGCTACACATGGCGAGAAAGACAGCGAGACACACAGCGAGAGAGACAGCGAGACACACAGCGAGAGAGACACCAAGAGAGACACTGAGACACACGGCGAGAGAGACAGCGAGAGAGACAGCGAGACACATGGCGAGAGAGACAGCGAGACACACAGCGAGAGAGACAATGAGAGAGACAGCGAGAGAGACGGCGAGACACATGACGAGAGAGACACATGGCGAGCGAGACAGCGAGACACACGGCGAGAGAGACAGCGAGACACACGGCGTGAGTGACAGCGAGAGAGACAGTGAGACACACGGCGAGAGAGACACATGATGAGAGAGACAGGGAGAGAGACAGCAAGACACACGGCGAGAGAGACAGCGAGAGAGACAGCGAGACACACGGCGGGAGAGACACATGGCGAGACAGACAACGAGAGAGACAGCGAGAGAGAAAGCGAGAGAGACAGCGAGACACACGGCGAGGGAGACAGCGAGACACACGGCGAGAGAGACACATGATGAGAGAGACAGCGAGACACATGGCGAGAGAGACTGCGAGAGAGACAGCGAGACACACAGCGAGAGAGACACACGGCGAGAGAGACAGCGAGACACACAGCGAGAGAAACACATGACGAGAGAGACAGCGAGACACACAGCGAGAGAGACAACGAGAGAGACAGCGAGACACACGGCGAGAGAGACACATGACGAGAGAGACAGCGAGACACACAGCAAGAGAGACAACGAGAGAGACAGCGAGACACACGGCGAGAGAGACACATGACGAGAGAGACAGCGAGACACACGGAGAGAGAGACAGCGAGAGAGACAGCGAGACACACGATGAGAGAGACAGCGAGACACATAGCGAGAGAGACAGCGAGAGAGACAGCGAGACACACAGCGAGAGAGACAGCGAGACACACGGCGAGAGAGATAGAAAGACACACGTCGAGAGAGACAGCGAGACGCGCGGCGAGAGAGACAGAGAGACACAAGGCGAGAGAGACAGCGAGACGCACGGTGAGAGAAACAGAAAGACACAAGGCGAGAGAGACAGCGAGACGCACGGTGAGAGAGACAGAAAGACACAAGGCGAGAGAGACAGCGAGACACACAGCGAGAGAGACAGCGAGACACACGGCGAGAGAGACAGCGAGAGAGACAGCGAGACACACAACGAGAGAGACAGCGAGAGAGACAGCGAGACACACGGCGTGAGAGACACATGGCGAGAGAGACAGCGAGACACACGGCAAGAGAGACAGCGAGAGAGACAGTGAGACACACAACGAGAGAGACAGCGAGAGAGACAGCGAGACACACGGCGAGAGAGACAGCGAGACACACGATGAGAGAGACAGCGAGACACATAGCGAGAGAGACAGCGAGAGAGACAGCGAGACACACGGCGAGAGAGACAGCGAGAGAGACAGCGAGACACACGATGAGAGAGACAGCGAGACACATAGCGAGAGAGACAGCGAGAGAGACAGCGAGACACACGGCGAGAGAGACAGCGAGAGAGACAGGGAGACACACGATGAGAGAGACAGCGAGACACATAACGAGAGAGACAGCGAGAGAGACAGCGAGACACACGGCGAGAGAGACAGCGAGACACACAGCGAGAGAGACAGCGAGACACACGGCGAGAGAGACAGCGAGAGAGACAGCGAGACACACGGCGAGAGAAACAGCGAGACACACGATGAGAGAGACAGCGAGACACATAGCGAGAGAGACAGCGAGAGAGACAGCGAGACACACGGCGAGAGAGACAGCGAGAGAGACAGCGAGACACACGATGAGAGAGACAGCGAGACACATAGCGAGAGAGACAGCGAGAGAGACAGCGAGACACACAGCGAGAGAGACAGCGAGACACACGGCGAGAGAGATAGAAAGACACACGTCGAGAGAGACAGCGAGACGCGCGGCGAGAGAGACAGAGAGACACAAGGCGAGAGAGACAGCGAGACGCACGGTGAGAGAAACAGAAAGACACAAGGCGAGAGAGACAGCGAGACGCACGGTGAGAGAGACAGAAACACACAAGGCGAGAGAGACAGCGAGACACACAGCGAGAGAGACAGCGAGACACACGGCGAGAGAGACAGCGAGAGAGACAGCGAGACACACAACGAGAGAGACAGCGAGAGAGACAGCGAGACACACGGCGTGAGAGACACATGGCGAGAGAGACAGCGAGACACACGGCAAGAGAGACAGCGAGAGAGACAGCGAGACACACAACGAGAGAGACAGCGAGAGAGACAGCGAGACACACGGCGAGAGAGACAGCGAGACACACGATGAGAGAGACAGCGAGACACATAGCGAGAGAGACAGCGAGAGAGACATGAGACACACGGCGAGAGAGACAGCGAGAGAGACAGCGAGACACACGATGAGAGAGACAGCGAGACACATAGCGAGAGAGACAGCGAGAGAGAAAGAGAGACACACGGCGAGAGAGACAGCGAGAGAGACAGCGAGACGCACGGTGAGAGAGACAGAAAGACACAAGGCGAGAGAGACAGCGAGACACACAGCGAGAGAGACAGCGAGACACACGGCGAGAGAGACAGCGAGAGAGACAGCGAGACACACAACGAGAGAGACAGCGAGAGAGACAGCGAGACACACGGCGTGAGAGACACATGGCGAGAGAGACAGCGAGACACACGGCAAGAGAGACAGCGAGAGAGACAGCGAGACACACAACGAGAGAGACAGCGAGAGAGACAGCGAGACACACGGCGAGAGAGACAGCGAGACACACGATGAGTGAGACAGCGAGACACATAGCGAGAGAGACAGCGAGAGAGACAGCGAGACACACGGCGAGAGAGACAGCGAGAGAGACAGCGAGACACACGATGAGAGAGACAGCGAGACACATAGCGAGAGAGACAGCGAGAGAGACAGCGAGACACATGGCGAGAGAGACAGCGAGAGAGACAGGGAGACACACGATGAGAGAGACAGCGAGACACATAACGAGAGAGACAGCGAGAGAGACAGCGAGACACACGGCGAGAGAGACAGCGAGACACACAGCGAGAGAGACAGCGAGACACACGGCGAGAGAGACAGCGAGACACACGGCGAGAGAGACAGCGAGACACACGATGAGAGAGACAGCGAGACACATAGCGAGAGAGACAGCGAGAGAGACAGCGAGACACACGGCGAGAGAGACAGCGAGAGAGACAGCGAGACACACGATGAGAGAGACAGCGAGACACATAGCGAGAGAGACAGCGAGAGAGACAGCGAGACACACAGCGAGAGAGACAGCGAGACACACGGCGAGAGAGATAGAAAGACACACGTCGAGAGAGACAGCGAGACGCGCGGCGAGAGAGACAGAGAGACACAAGGCGAGAGAGACAGCGAGACGCACGGTGAGAGAAACAGAAAGACACAAGGCGAGAGAGACAGCGAGACGCACGGTGAGAGAGACAGAAAGACACAAGGCGAGAGAGACAGCGAGACACACAGCGAGAGAGACAGCGAGACACACGGCGAGAGAGACAGCGAGAGAGACAGCGAGACACACAACGAGAGAGACAGCGAGAGAGACAGCGAGACACACGGCGTGAGAGACACATGGCGAGAGAGACAGCGAGACACACGGCAAGAGAGACAGCGAGAGAGACAGCGAGACACACAACGAGAGAGACAGCGAGAGAGACAGCGAGACACACGGCGAGAGAGACAGCGAGACACACGATGAGAGAGACAGCGAGACACATAGCGAGAGAGACAGCGAGAGAGACAGCGAGACACACAGCGAGAGAGACAGCGAGAGAGACAGCGAGACACACGATGAGAGAGACAGCGAGACACATAGCGAGAGAGACAGCGAGAGAGACAGAGAGACACACGGCGAGAGAGACAGCGAGAGAGACAGCGAGACACACGATGAGAGAGACAGCGAGACACATAGCGAGAGAGACAGCGAGAGAGACAGCGAGACACACGGCGAGAGAGACAGCGAGAGAGACAGCGAGACACATGGCGTGAAAGACAGCGAGAGAGACAGCGAGACACACGATGAGAGAGACAGCGAGACACATAGCGAGAGAGACAGCGAGACACACAGCGAGAGAGACAGCGAGACACACGGCGAGAGAGACAGCGAGAGAGACAGCGAGACACACAACGAGAGAGACAGCGAGAGAGACAGCGAGACACACGGCGTGAGAGACACATGGCGAGAGAGACAGCGAGACACACGGCAAGAGAGACAGCGAGAGAGACAGTGAGACACACAACGAGAGAGACAGCGAGAGAGACAGCGAGACACACGGCGAGAGAGACAGCGAGACACACGATGAGAGAGACAGCGAGACACATAGCGAGAGAGACAGCGAGAGAGACAGCGAGACACACGGCGAGAGAGACAGCGAGAGAGACAGCGAGACACACGATGAGAGAGACAGCGAGACACATAGCGAGAGAGACAGCGAGAGAGACAGCGAGACACACGGCGAGAGAGACAGCGAGAGAGACAGGGAGACACACGATGAGAGAGACAGCGAGACACATAACGAGAGAGACAGCGAGAGAGACAGCGAGACACACGGCGAGAGAGACAGCGAGACACACAGCGAGAGAGACAGCGAGACACACGGCGAGAGAGACAGCGAGAGAGACAGCGAGACACACGGCGAGAGAAACAGCGAGACACACGATGAGAGAGACAGCGAGACACATAGCGAGAGAGACAGCGAGAGAGACAGCGAGACACACGGCGAGAGAGACAGCGAGAGAGACAGCGAAACACACGATGAGAGAGACAGCGAGACACATAGCGAGAGAGACAGCGAGAGAGACAGCGAGACACACAGCGAGAGAGACAGCGAGACACACGGCGAGAGAGATAGAAAGACACACGTCGAGAGAGACAGCGAGACGCGCGGCGAGAGAGACAGAGAGACACAAGGCGAGAGAGACAGCGAGACGCACGGTGAGAGAAACAGAAAGACACAAGGCGAGAGAGACAGCGAGACGCACGGTGAGAGAGACAGAAAGACACAAGGCGAGAGAGACAGCGAGACACACAGCGAGAGAGACAGCGAGACACACGGCGAGAGAGACAGCGAGAGAGACAGCGAGACACACAACGAGAGAGACAGCGAGAGAGACAGCGAGACACACGGCGTGAGAGACACATGGCGAGAGAGACAGCGAGACACACGGCAAGAGAGACAGCGAGAGAGACAGCGAGACACACAACGAGAGAGACAGCGAGAGAGACAGCGAGACACACGGCGAGAGAGACAGCGAGACACACGATGAGAGAGACAGCGAGACACATAGCGAGAGAGACAGCGAGAGAGACATGAGACACACGGCGAGAGAGACAGCGAGAGAGACAGCGAGACACACGATGAGAGAGACAGCGAGACACATAGCGAGAGAGACAGCGAGAGAGACAGAGAGACACACGGCGAGAGAGACAGCGAGAGAGACAGCGAGACGCACGGTGAGAGAGACAGAAAGACACAAGGCGAGAGAGACAGCGAGACACACAGCGAGAGAGACAGCGAGACACACGGCGAGAGAGACAGCGAGAGAGACAGCGAGACACACAACGAGAGAGACAGCGAGAGAGACAGCGAGACACACGGCGTGAGAGACACATGGCGAGAGAGACAGCGAGACACACGGCAAGAGAGACAGCGAGAGAGACAGCGAGACACACAACGAGAGAGACAGCGAGAGAGACAGCGAGACACACGGCGAGAGAGACAGCGAGACACACGATGAGTGAGACAGCGAGACACATAGCGAGAGAGACAGCGAGAGAGACAGCGAGACACACGGCGAGAGAGACAGCGAGAGAGACAGCGAGACACACGATGAGAGAGACAGCGAGACACATAGCGAGAGAGACAGCGAGAGAGACAGCGAGACACATGGCGAGAGAGACAGCGAGAGAGACAGGGAGACACACGATGAGAGAGACAGCGAGACACATAACGAGAGAGACAGCGAGAGAGACAGCGAGACACACGGCGAGAGAGACAGCGAGACACACAGCGAGAGAGACAGCGAGACACACGGCGAGAGAGACAGCGAGACACACGATGAGAGAGACAGCGAGACACATAGCGAGAGAGACAGCGAGAGAGACAGCGAGACACACGGCGAGAGAGACAGCGAGAGAGACAGCGAGACACACGATGAGAGAGACAGCGAGACACATAGCGAGAGAGACAGCGAGAGAGACAGCGAGACACACAGCGAGAGAGACAGCGAGACACACGGCGAGAGAGATAGAAAGACACACGTCGAGAGAGACAGCGAGACGCGCGGCGAGAGAGACAGAGAGACACAAGGCGAGAGAGACAGCGAGACGCACGGTGAGAGAAACAGAAAGACACAAGGCGAGAGAGACAGCGAGACGCACGGTGAGAGAGACAGAAAGACACAAGGCGAGAGAGACAGCGAGACACACAGCGAGAGAGACAGCGAGACACACGGCGAGAGAGACAGCGAGAGAGACAGCGAGACACACAACGAGAGAGACAGCGAGAGAGACAGCGAGACACACGGCGTGAGAGACACATGGCGAGAGAGACAGCGAGACACACGGCAAGAGAGACAGCGAGAGAGACAGCGAGACACACAACGAGAGAGACAGCGAGAGAGACAGCGAGACACACGGCGAGAGAGACAGCGAGACACACGATGAGAGAGACAGCGAGACACATAGCGAGAGAGACAGCGAGAGAGACAGCGAGACACACAGCGAGAGAGACAGCGAGAGAGACAGCGAGACACACGATGAGAGAGACAGCGAGACACATAGCGAGAGAGACAGCGAGAGAGACAGAGAGACACACGGCGAGAGAGACAGCGAGAGAGACAGCGAGACACACGATGAGAGAGACAGCGAGACACATAGCGAGAGAGACAGCGAGAGAGACAGCGAGACACACGGCGAGAGAGACAGCGAGAGAGACAGCGAGACACATGGCGTGAAAGACAGCGAGAGAGACAGCGAGACACACGATGAGAGAGACAGCGAGACACATAGCGAGAGAGACAGCGAGAGAGACAGCGAGACACACGGCGAGAGAGACAGCGAGAGAGACAGCGAGACACACGGCGAGAGAGACAGCGAGACACACAGCGAGAGAGACAGCGAGACACACAGCGAGAGAGACAGCGAGACACACGGCGAGAGAGACTGCGAGAGAGACAGCGAGAGAGACAGCGAGACACACGGCGAGAGAGACAGCGAGACACACGATGAGAGAGACAGCGAGACACATAGCGAGAGAGACAGCGAGACACACGGCGAGAGAGACAGCGAGAGAGACAGCGAGACACACGATGAGAGAGACAGCGAGACACATAGCGAGAGAGACAGCGAGAGAGACAGCGAGACACACAGCGAGAGAGACAGCGAGACACACGGCGAGAGAGACACATGGCGAGAGAGACAGCGAGACACACGGCGAGAGAGACAGCGAGACACACAGCGAGAGAGACAGCGAGACACACGGCGAGAGAGACACACAGCGAAAGAGACAGCGAGAGAGACAGCGAGACACACAGCGAGAGAGACACACAGCAAGAGAGACAACGAGAAAGACAGCGAGAGGGACAGTGAGACACACGGCGAGAGAGACAGCGAGACACACAGGGAGAGAGACACATGACGAGAGAGACAGCGAGAGTGATAGCGAGACACACGGCGAGCGAGACACACGGCGAGGGAGACAGCGAGACACACGGCGAGAGAGACACATGACGAGAGAGACAGCGAGACACATGGCGAGAGAGACTGCGAGAGAGTCAGCGAGACACACGGCGAGAGAGACAGCGAGAGAGACAGCGAGACACACAGCGAGAGAGACACATGGCGAGAGAGACAGCGAGACACATGGCGACAGAGACAGCAAGAGAGACAGCGAGACACACGGCGAGAGAGACAGCGAGAGAGACAGCGAGACACACGGCGAGAGAGACACATGGCGAGAGAGACAGCGAGACACATGGCGACAGAGACAGCAAGAGAGACAGCGAGACACACGGCGAGAGAGACACATGGCGAGAGAGACAGCGAGACACATGACAAGAGAGACATCGAGACACATGGCGACAGAGACAGCAAGAGAGACAGCGAGACACACGGCGAGAGAGACAGCGAGAGAGACAGCGAGACACATGGCGAGACAGACGGCGAGAGAGACAGCAAGACACAGGGCGAGAGAGACACACGGCGAGAGAGACAGCAAGAGAGACAGCGAGACACACTGCGAGAGAGACAGCGAGAGAGACAGCGAGACACACGGCGAGAGAGACAGCAAGAGAGACAGTGAGACACACGGCGAGAGAGACAGCGAGAGAGACAGCGAGACACACAACGAGAGAGACAGCGAGCCACGCGGCGAGAGAGACAGTGAGACACATGGCGAGACAGACGGCGAGAGAGACAGCAAGACACAGGGCGAGAGAGACACACTGCGAGAGAGACAGCGAGAGAGACAGCGAGACACATGGCGAGAAAGACAGCGAGCCACGCGGCGAGAGAGACAGTGAGACACACGGCGAGAGAGACATCGAGACACGCGGCGAGAGAGACAGAAAGACACATGACGAGAGAGACAGCGAGACGCACGGCGAGAGAGACAGCAAGAGAGACAGCGAGACACACGACCAGAGAGACAGCGAGACACACGGCGAGAGAGACAGCAAGAGAGACAGCGAGACACATGACGAGAGAGACACATGACGAGAGAGACAGCGAGACACACGGCGAGAAAGACAGCAAGAGAGACAGCGAGACACATGACGAGAGAGACACATGACGAGAGAGACAGCGAGACACACGGCGAGAAAGACAGCAAGAGAGACAGCGAGACACATGACGAGAGAGACAGCGAGACACATGGCGAGAAAGACAGCAAGAGAGACAGCGAGACACATGACGAGAGAGACACATGACGAGAGAGACAGCGAGACACACGGCGAGAAAGACAGCAAGAGAGACAGCGAGACACATGACGAGAGAGACACATGACGAGAGAGACAGCGAGACACACGGCGAGAAAGACAGCAAGAGAGACAGCGAGACACATGACGAGAGAGACAGCGAGACACATGGCGAGAAAGACAGCAAGAGAGACAGCGAGACGCACGGTGAGAGAGACAGAAAGACACATGACGAGAGAGTCAGCGAGACACAAGGCAAGAGAGACGGAAAGACACATGACGAGAGAGACAGTGTGACGCACGGCGAGAGAGACACATGACGAGAGAGACAGCGAGACACACAGCGAGAGAGACAGCGGGACACACGGTGAGAGAGACACATGACGTGAGAGACAGCGAGACACACGGCGAGAGAGACAGCGAGACACACAGCGAGAGAGACAGCGAGACACACGGCAAGAGAGACAGAAAGACACACGTCGAGAGAGACAGCGAGACACACGGCGGGAGAGACACATGGCAAGACAGACAACGAGAGAGACAGCGAGAGAGACAGCGAGACACACGGCGAGGGAGACAGCGAGACACACGGCGAGGGAGACACATGACGAGAGAGACAGCGAGACACATGGCGAGAGAGACTGCGAGAGAGACAGCGAAACACACAGCGAGAGAGACACACGGCGAGAGGGACAGCGAGACACACAGCGAGAGAGACACATGACGAGAGAGACAGCGAGACACACAGCGAGAGAGACAACGAGAGAGACAGCGAGACACACGGCGAGAGAGACACATGACGAGAGAGACAGCGAGACACACAGCGAGAGAGACACATGACGGGCGAGACAGCGAGACACACGGCGAGAGATACACACGGCGAGAGAGACAGCGAGACACACGGCGAGAGATACACACGGCGAGAGAGACAGCGAGACACAGCGAGAGAGACAGCGAGACACACGGCGAGAGCTACACATGCCGAGAAAGACAGCGAGACACACAGCGAGAGAGACAGCGAGACACACAGCGAGAGAGACACCAAGAGAGACACTGAGACACACGGCGAGAGAGACAGCGA
Organism: Heterodontus francisci; assembly: GCF_036365525.1. Lineage (NCBI taxonomy): Eukaryota > Metazoa > Chordata > Chondrichthyes > Heterodontiformes > Heterodontidae > Heterodontus > Heterodontus francisci. The sequence goes on along the minus strand of NC_090397.1, from coordinate 31,491,740 downwards.
GAGAGACAGCGAGACACATGGCGAGAGAGACAGCGAGACACACAGCGAGAGAGACAATGAGAGAGACAGCGAGAGAGACGGCGAGACACATGACGAGAGAGACACATGGCGAGCGAGACAGCGAGACACACGGCGAGAGAGACAGCGAGACACACGGCGTGAGTGACAGCGAGAGAGACAGTGAGACACACGGTGAGAGAGACACATGATGAGAGAGACAGGGAGAGAGACAGCAAGACACACGGCGAGAGAGACAGCGAGAGAGACAGCGAGACACACGGCGGGAGAGACACATGGCGAGACAGACAACGAGAGAGACAGCGAGAGAGAAAGCGAGAGAGACAGCGAGACACACGGCGAGGGAGACAGCGAGACACACGGCGAGAGAGACACATGATGAGAGAGACAGCGAGACACATGGCGAGAGAGACTGCGAGAGAGACAGCGAGACACACAGCGAGAGAGACACACGGCGAGAGAGACAGCGAGACACACAGCGAGAGAAACACATGACGAGAGAGACAGCGAGACACACAGCGAGAGAGACAACGAGAGAGACAGCGAGACACACGGCGAGAGAGACACATGACGAGAGAGACAGCGAGACACACAGCAAGAGAGACAACGAGAGAGACAGCGAGACACACGGCGAGAGAGACACATGACGAGAGAGACAGCGAGACACACGGAGAGAGAGACAGCGAGAGAGACAGCGAGACACACGATGAGAGAGACAGCGAGACACATAGCGAGAGAGACAGCGAGAGAGACAGCGAGACACACAGCGAGAGAGACAGCGAGACACACGGCGAGAGAGATATAAAGACACACGTCGAGAGAGACAGCGAGACGCGCGGCGAGAGAGACAGAGAGACACAAGGCGAGAGAGACAGCGAGACGCACGATGAGAGAAACAGAAAGACACAAGGCGAGAGAGACAGCGAGACGCACGGTGAGAGAGACAGAAAGACACAAGGCGAGAGAGACAGCGAGACACACAGCGAGAGAGACAGCGAGACACACGGCGAGAGAAACAGCGAGACACACAACGAGAGAGACAGCGAGAGAGACAGCGAGACACACGGCGTGAGAGACACATGGTGAGAGAGACAGCGAGACACACGGAAAGAGAGACAGCGAGAGAGACAGCGAGACACACAACGAGAGAGACAGCGAGAGAGACAGCGAGACACACGGCGAGAGAGACAGCGAGACACACGATGAGAGAGACAGCGAGACACATAGCGAGAGAGACAGCGAGAGAGACAGCGAGACACACAGCGAGAGAGACAGCGAGAGAGACAGCGAGAGAGACAGCGAGACACACGGCGAGAGAGACAGCGAGAGAGACAGCGAGACACACGATGAGAGAGACAGCGAGACACATAGCGAGAGAGACAGCGAGAGAGACAGAGAGACACACGGCGAGAGAGACAGCGAGAGAGACAGCGAGACACACGATGAGAGAGACAGCGAGACACATAGCGAGAGAGACAGCGAGAGAGACAGCGAGACACACGGCGAGAGAGACAGCGAGAGAGACAGCGAGACACACGATGAGAGAGACAGCGAGACACACGGCGAGAGAGACAGCGAGAGAGACAGCGAGACACACGGCGTGAGAGACAGCGAGAGAGACAGGGAGACACACGATGAGAGAGACAGCGAGACACATAGCGAGAGAGACAGCGAGAGAGACAGCGAGACACACGGCGAGAGAGACAGCGAGACACACAGCGAGAGAGACAGCGAGACACACAGCGAGAGAGACAGCGAGACACACGGCGAGAGAGACAGCGAGAGAGACAGCGAGAGAGACAGCGAGACACACGGCGAGAGAGACAGCGAGACACACGATGAGAGAGACAGCGAGACACATAGTGAGAGAGACAGCGAGACACACGGCGAGAGAGACAGCGAGAGAGACAGCGAGACACACGATGAGAGAGACAGCGAGACACATAGCGAGAGAGACAGCGAGAGAGACAGCGAGACACACAGCGAGAGAGACACACGGCGAGAGAGACAGCGAGACACACAGCGAGAGAAACACATGACGAGAGAGACAGCGAGACACACAGCGAGAGAGACAACGAGAGAGACAGCGAGACACACGGCGAGAGAGACACATGACGAGAGAGACAGCGAGACACACAGCAAGAGAGACAACGAGAGAGACAGCGAGACACACGGCGAGAGAGACACATGACGAGAGAGACAGCGAGACACACGGCGAGAGAGACAGCGAGAGAGACAGCGAGACACACGATGAGAGAGACAGCGAGACACATAGCGAGAGAGGCAGCAAGAGAGACAGCGAGACACACAGCGAGAGAGACAGCGAGCCACACGGCGAGAGAGATAGAAAGACACACGTCGAGAGAGACAGCGAGACGCACGGTGAGAGAAACAGAAAGACACAAGGCGAGAGAGACAGCGAGACGCACGGTGAGAGAGACAGAAAGACACAAGGCGAGAGAGACAGCGAGACACACAGCGAGAGAGACAGCGAGACACACGGCGAGAGAGACAGCGAGAGAGACAGCGAGACACACAACGAGAGAGACAGCGAGAGAGACAGCGAGACACACGGCGTGAGAGACACATGGCGAGAGAGACAGCGAGACACACGGCAAGAGAGACAGCGAGAGAGACAGGGAGACACACAATGAGAGAGACAGCGAGAGAGACAGCGAGACACACGGCGAGAGAGACAGCGAGACACACGATGAGAGAGACAGCGAGACACATAGCGAGAGAGACAGCGAGAGAGACAGCGAGAGAGACAGCGAGACACACGGCGAGAGAGACAGCGAGAGAGACAGCGAGACACACGATGAGAGAGACAGCGAGACACATAGCGAGAGAGACAGCGAGAGAGACAGAGAGACACACGGCGAGAGAGACAGCGAGAGAGACAGCGAGACACACGATGAGAGAGACAGCGAGACACATAGCGAGAGAGACAGCGAGAGAGACAGCGAGACACACGGCGAGAGAGACAGCGAGAGAGACAGCGAGACACACGATGAGAGAGACAGCGAGACACACGGCGAGAGAGACAGCGAGAGAGACAGCGAGACACACGGCGTGAGAGACAGCGAGAGAGACAGGGAGACACACGATGAGAGAGACAGCGAGACACATAGCGAGAGAGACAGCGAGAGAGACAGCGAGACACACGGCGAGAGAGACAGCGAGACACACAGCGAGAGAGACAGCGAGACACACAGCGAGAGAGACAGCGAGACACACGGCGAGAGAGACAGCGAGAGAGACAGCGAGAGAGACAGCGAGACACACGGCGAGAGAGACAGCGAGACACACGATGAGAGAGACAGCGAGACACATAGCGAGAGAGACAGCGAGACACACGGCGAGAGAGACAGCGAGAGAGACAGCGAGACACACGATGAGAGAGACAGCGAGACACATAGCGAGAGAGACAGCGAGAGAGACAGCGAGACACACAGCGAGAGAGACAGCGAGACACACGGCGAGAGAGACACATGGCGAGAGAGACAGCGAGACACACGGCGAGAGAGACAGCGAGACACACAGCGAGAGAGACAGCGAGACACACAGCGAGAGAGACAGCGAAACACACGGCGAGAGAGACACACAGCGAAAGAGACAGCGAGAGAGACAGCGAGACACACAGCGAGAGAGACACACAGCGAGAGAGACAACGAGAAAGACAGCGAGAGGGACAGCGAGACAGACGGCGAGAGAGACAGCGAGACACACAGGGAGAGAGACACATGACGAGAGAGACAGCGAGAGAGATAGCGAGACACACGGCGAGCGAGACACACGGCGAGGGAGACAGCGAGACACACGGCGAGAGAGACACATGACGAGAGAGACAGCGAGACACATGGCGAGAGAGACTGCGAGAGAGTCAGCGAGACACACGGCGAGAGAGACAGCGAGACACACGGCGAGAGAGACAGCGAGAGAGACAGCGAGACACACGGCGAGAGAGACAGCGAGACACACGGCGAGAGAGACAGCGAGAGAGACAGCGAGACACACGGCGAGAGAGACAGCGAGACACATGACGAGAGAGAAAGCGAGAGAGACAGCGAGACACGTGGCGAGACAGACGGCAAGAGAGACAGCGAGACACACGGCGAGAGAGACAGCGAGAGACACAGCGAGACACATGGCGAGACAGACGGCGAGAGAGACAGCGAGACACACGGCGAGAGAGACACATGGCGAGAGAGACAGCGAGACACATGGCGACAGAGACAGCAAGAGAGACAGCGAGACACACGGCGAGAGAGACACATGGCGAGAGAGACAGCGAGACACATGACAAGAGAGACATCGAGACACATGGCGACAGAGACAGCAAGAGAGACAGCGAGACACACGGCGAGAGAGACACATGGCGAGAGAGACAGCGAGACACATGACAAGAGAGACATCGAGACACATGGCGACAGAGACAGCAAGAGAGACAGCGAGACACATGGCGAGAGAGACACATGGCGAGAGAGACAGCGAGACACATGACAAGAGAGACATCGAGACACATGGCGACAGAGACAGCAAGAGAGACAGCGAGACACATGGCGAGAGAGACAGCAAGAGAGACAGCGAGACACACGGCGAGAGAGACAGCGAGAGAGACAGCGAGACACATGGCGAGACAGACGGCGAGAGAGACAGCGAGACACACGGCGAGAGAGACACACGGCGAGAGAGACAGCAAGAGAGACAGCGAGACACACTGCGAGAGAGACAGCGAGAGAGACAGCGAGACACACGGCGAGAGAGACAGCAAGAGAGACAGCGAGACACACGGTGAGAGAGACAGCGAGAGAGACAGCGAGACACATGGCGAGAAAGACAGCGAGCCACGCGGCGAGAGAGACAGTGAGACACACGGCGAGAGAGACATCGAGACACGCGGCGAGAGAGACTGAAAGACACATGACGAGAGAGACAGCGAGACGCACGGCGAGAGAGACAGCAAGAGAGACAGCGAGACACACGACCAGAGAGACAGCGAGACACACGGCGAGAGAGACAGCAAGAGAGACAGCGAGACACATGACGAGAGAGACACATGACGAGAGAGACAGCGAGACACACGGCGAGAAAGACAGCAAGAGAGACAGCGAGACACATGACGAGAGAGACACATGACGAGAGAGACAGCGAGACACACGGCGAGAAAGACAGCAAGAGAGACAGCGAGACACATGACGAGAGAGACAGCGAGACACACGGCGAGAAAGACAGCAAGAGAGACAGCGAGACGCACGGTGAGAGAGACAGAAAGACACATGACGAGAGAGTCAGCGAGACACAAGGCAAGAGAGACGGAAAGACACATGACGAGAGAGACAGCGTGACGCACGGCGAGAGAGACACATGACGAGAGAGACAGCGAGACACACAGCGAGAGAGACAGCGAGACACACGGTGAGAGAGACACATGACGCGAGAGACAGCGAGACACACGGCGAGAGAGACAGCGAGACACACAGCGAGAGAGACAGCGAGACACACGGCAAGAGAGACAGAAAGACACACGTCGAGAGAGACAGCGAGACACACGGCGGGAGAGACACATGGCAAGACAGACAATGAGAGACACAGCGAGAGAGACAGCGAGACACACGGCGAGGGAGACAGCGAGACACACGGCGAGGGAGACACATGACGAGAGAGACAGCGAGACACATGGCGAGAGAGACTGCGAGAGAGACAGCGAAACACACAGCGAGAGAGACACACGGCGAGAGGGACAGCGAGACACACAGCGAGAGAGACACATGACGAGAGAGACAGCGAGACACACAGCGAGAGAGACAACGAGAGAGACAGCGAGACACACGGCGAGAGAGACACATGACGAGAGAGACAGTGAGACACACAGCGAGAGAGACACATGACGAGCGAGACAGCGAGACACACGGCGAGAGATACACACGGCGAGAGAGACAGCGAGACACACGGCGAGAGATACACACGGCGAGAGAGACAGCGAGACACAGCGAGAGAGACAGCGAGACACACGGCGAGAGCTACACATGGCGAGAAAGACAGCAAGACACACAGCGAGAGAGACAGCGAGACACACAGCGAGAGAGACACCAAGAGAGACACTGAGATACACGGCGAGAGAGACAGCGAGAGAGACAGCGAGACACATGGCGAGAGAGACAGCGAGACACACAGCGAGAGAGACAATGAGAGAGACAGCGAGAGAGACGGCGAGACACATGACGAGAGAGACACATGGCGAGCGAGACAGCGAGACACACGGCGAGAGAGACAGCGAGACACACGGCGTGAGTGACAGCGAGAGAGACAGTGAGACACACGGCGAGAGAGACACATGATGAGAGAGACAGGGAGAGAGACAGCAAGACACACGGCGAGAGAGACAGCGAGAGAGACAGCGAGACACACGGCGGGAGAGACACATGGCGAGACAGACAACGAGAGAGACAGCGAGAGAGAAAGCGAGAGAGACAGCGAGACACACGGCGAGGGAGACAGCGAGACACACGGCGAGAGAGACACATGATGAGAGAGACAGCGAGACACATGGCGAGAGAGACTGCGAGAGAGACAGCGAGACACACAGCGAGAGAGACACACGGCGAGAGAGACAGCGAGACACACAGCGAGAGAAACACATGACGAGAGAGACAGCGAGACACACAGCGAGAGAGACAACGAGAGAGACAGCGAGACACACGGCGAGAGAGACACATGACGAGAGAGACAGCGAGACACACAGCAAGAGAGACAACGAGAGAGACAGCGAGACACACGGCGAGAGAGACACATGACGAGAGAGACAGCGAGACACACGGCGAGAGAGACAGCGAGAGAGACAGCGAGACACACGATGAGAGAGACAGCGAGACACATAGCGAGAGAGACAGCGAGAGAGACAGCGAGACACACAGCGAGAGAGACAGCGAGACACACGGCGAGAGAGATAGAAAGACACACGTCGAGAGAGACAGCGAGACGCGCGGCGAGAGAGACAGAGAGACACAAGGCGAGAGAGACAGCGAGACGCACGGTGAGAGAAACAGAAAGACACAAGGCGAGAGAGACAGCGAGACGCACGGTGAGAGAGACTGAAAGACACAAGGCGAGAGAGACAGCGAGACACACAGCGAGAGAGACAGCGAGACACACGGCGAGAGAGACAGCGAGAGAGACAGCGAGACACACAACGAGAGAGACAGCGAGAGAGACAGCGAGACACACGGCGTGAGAGACACATGGCGAGAGAGACAGCGAGACACACGGCAAGAGAGACAGCGAGAGAGACAGTGAGACACACAACGAGAGAGACAGCGAGAGAGACAGCGAGACACACGGCGAGAGAGACAGCGAGACACACGATGAGAGAGACAGCGAGACACATAGCGAGAGAGACAGCGAGAGAGACAGCGAGACACACGGCGAGAGAGACAGCGAGAGAGACAGCGAGACACACGATGAGAGAGACAGCGAGACACATAGCGAGAGAGACAGCGAGAGAGACAGCGAGACACACGGCGAGAGAGACAGCGAGAGAGACAGGGAGACACACGATGAGAGAGACAGCGAGACACATAACGAGAGAGACAGCGAGAGAGACAGCGAGACACACGGCGAGAGAGACAGCGAGACACACAGCGAGAGAGACAGCGAGACACACGGCGAGAGAGACAGCGAGAGAGACAGCGAGACACACGGCGAGAGAGACAGCGAGACACACGATGAGAGAGACAGCGAGACACATAGCGAGAGAGACAGCGAGAGAGACAGCGAGACACACGGCGAGAGAGACAGCGAGAGAGACAGCGAGACACACGATGAGAGAGACAGCGAGACACATAGCGAGAGAGACGGCGAGAGAGACAGCGAGACACACAGCGAGAGAGACAGCGAGACACACGGCGAGAGAGATAGAAAGACACACGTCGAGAGAGACAGCGAGACGCGCGGCGAGAGAGACAGAGAGACACAAGGCGAGAGAGACAGCGAGACGCACGGTGAGAGAAACAGAAAGACACAAGGCGAGAGAGACAGCGAGACGCACGGTGAGAGAGACAGAAAGACACAAGGCGAGAGAGACAGCGAGACACACAGCGAGAGAGACAGCGAGACACACGGCGAGAGAGACAGCGAGAGAGACAGCGAGACACACAACGAGAGAGACAGCGAGAGAGACAGCGAGACACACGGCGTGAGAGACACATGGCGAGAGAGACAGCGAGACACACGGCAAGAGAGACAGCGAGAGAGACAGCGAGACACACAACGAGAGAGACAGCAAGAGAGACAGCGAGACACACGGCGAGAGAGACAGCGAGACACACGATGAGAGAGACAGCGAGACACATAGCGAGAGAGACAGCGAGAGAGACATGAGACACACGGCGAGAGAGACAGCGAGAGAGACAGCGAGACACACGATGAGAGAGACAGCGAGACACATAGCGAGAGAGACAGCGAGAGAGACAGAGAGACACACGGCGAGAGAGACAGCGAGAGAGACAGCGAGACGCACGGTGAGAGAGACAGAAAGACACAAGGCGAGAGAGACAGCGAGACACACAGCGAGAGAGACAGCGAGACACACGGCGAGAGAGACAGCGAGAGAGACAGCGAGACACACAACGAGAGAGACAGCGAGAGAGACAGCGAGACACACGGCGTGAGAGACACATGGCGAGAGAGACAGCGAGACACACGGCAAGAGAGACAGCGAGAGAGACAGCGAGACACACAACGAGAGAGACAGCGAGAGAGACAGCGAGACACACGGCGAGAGAGACAGCGAGACACACGATGAGTGAGACAGCGAGACACATAGCGAGAGAGACAGCGAGAGAGACAGCGAGACACACGGCGAGAGAGACAGCGAGAGAGACAGCGAGACACACGATGAGAGAGACAGCGAGACACATAGCGAGAGAGACAGCGAGAGAGACAGCGAGACACATGGCGAGAGAGACAGCGAGAGAGACAGGGAGACACACGATGAGAGAGACAGCGAGACACATAACGAGAGAGACAGCGAGAGAGACAGCGAGACACACGGCGAGAGAGACAGCGAGACACACAGCGAGAGAGACAGCGAGACACACGGCGAGAGAGACAGCGAGACACACGGCGAGAGAGACAGCGAGACAGACGATGAGAGAGACAGCGAGACACATAGCGAGAGAGACAGCGAGACACACGGCGAGAGAGACAGCGAGAGAGACAGCGAGACACACGATGAGAGAGACAGCGAGACACATAGCGAGAGAGACAGCGAGAGAGACAGCGAGACACACAGCGAGAGAGACAGCGAGACACACGGCGAGAGAGATAGAAAGACACACGTCGAGAGAGACAGCGAGACGCGCGGCGAGAGAGACAGAGAGACACAAGGCGAGAGAGACAGCGAGACGCACGGTGAGAGAAACAGAAAGACACAAGGCGAGAGAGACAGCGAGACGCACGGTGAGAGAGACAGAAAGACACAAGGCGAGAGAGACAGCGAGACACACAGCGAGAGAGACAGCGAGACACACGGCGAGAGAGACAGCGAGAGAGACAGCGAGACACACAACGAGAGAGACAGCGAGAGAGACAGCGAGACACACGGCGTGAGAGACACATGGCGAGAGAGACAGCGAGACACACGGCAAGAGAGACAGCGAGAGAGACAGCGAGACACACAACGAGAGAGACAGCGAGAGAGACAGCGAGACACACGGCGAGAGAGACAGCGAGACACACGATGAGAGAGACAGCGAGACACATAGCGAGAGAGACAGCGAGAGAGACAGCGAGACACACAGCGAGAGAGACAGCGAGAGAGACAGCGAGACACACGATGAGAGAGACAGCGAGACACATAGCGAGAGAGACAGCGAGAGAGACAGAGAGACACACGGCGAGAGAGACAGCGAGAGAGACAGCGAGACACACGATGAGAGAGACAGCGAGACACATAGCGAGAGAGACAGCGAGAGAGACAGCGAGACACACGGCGAGAGAGACAGCGAGACACATGGCGTGAAAGACAGCGAGAGAGACAGCGAGACACACGATGAGAGAGACAGCGAGACACATAGCGAGAGAGACAGCGAGAGAGACAGCGAGACACACGGCGAGAGAGACAGCGAGAGAGACAGCGAGACACACGGCGAGAGAGACAGCGAGACACACAGCGAGAGAGACAGCGAGACACACAGCGAGAGAGACAGCGAGACACACGGCGAGAGAGACTGCGAGAGAGACAGCGAGAGAGACAGCGAGACACACGGCGAGAGAGACAGCGAGACACACAATGAGAGAGACAGCGAGACACATAGCGAGAGAGACAGCGAGACACACGGCGAGAGAGACAGCGAGAGAGACAGCGAGACACACGATGAGAGAGACAGCGAGACACATAGCGAGAGAGACAGCGAGAGAGACAGCGAGACACACAGCGAGAGAGACAGCGAGACACACGGCGAGAGAGACACATGGCGAGAGAGACAGCGAGACACACGGCGAGAGAGACAGCGAGACACACAGCGAGAGAGACAGCGAGACACACGGCGAGAGAGACACACAGCGAAAGAGACAGCGAGAGAGACAGCGAGACACACAGCGAGAGAGACACACAGCGAGAGAGACAACGAGAAAGACAGCGAGAGGGACAGTGAGACACACGGCGAGAGAGACAGCGAGACACACAGGGAGAGAGACACATGACGAGAGAGACAGCGAGAGTGATAGCGAGACACACGGCGAGCGAGACACACAGCGAGGGAGACAGCGAGACACACGGCGAGAGAGACACATGACGAGAGAGACAGCGAGACACATGGCGAGAGAGACTGCGAGAGAGTCAGCGAGACACACGGCGAGAGAGACCGCGAGACACACGGCGAGAGAGACAGCGAGAGAGACAGCGAGACACACGGCGAGAGAGACACATGGCGAGAGAGACAGCGAGACACATGGCGAGAGAGACATCGAGACACATGGCGACAGAGACAGCAAGAGAGACAGCGAGACACACGGCGAGAGAGACAGCGAGAGAGACAGCGAGACACATGGCGAGACAGACGGCGAGAGAGACAGCAAGACACAGGGCGAGAGAGACACACGGCGAGAGAGACAGCAAGAGAGACAGCGAGACACACTGCGAGAGAGACAGCGAGAGAGACAGCGAGACACACGGCGAGAGAGACAGCAAGAGAGACAGTGAGACACACGGCGAGAGAGACAGCGAGAGAGACAGCGAGACACACAACGAGAGAGACAGCGAGCCACGCGGCGAGAGAGACAGTGAGACACATGGCGAGACAGACGGCGAGAGAGACAGCAAGACACAGGGCGAGAGAGACACACTGCGAGAGAGACAGCGAGAGAGACAGCGAGACACATGGCGAGAAAGACAGCGAGCCACGCGGCGAGAGAGACAGTGAGACACACGGCGAGAGAGACATCGAGACACGCGGCGAGAGAGACAGAAAGACACATGACGAGAGAGACAGCGAGACGCACGGCGAGAGAGACAGCAAGAGAGACAGCGAGACACACGACCAGAGAGACAGCGAGACACACGGCGAGAGAGACAGCAAGAGAGACAGCGAGACACATGACGAGAGAGACACATGACGAGAGAGACAGCGAGACACACGGCGAGAAAGACAGCAAGAGAGACAGCGAGACACATGACGAGAGAGACACATGACGAGAGAGACAGCGAGACACACGGCGAGAAAGACAGCAAGAGACAGCGAGACACATGACGAGAGAGACAGCGAGACACATGGCGAGAAAGACAGCAAGAGAGACAGCGAGACACATGACGAGAGAGACACATGACGAGAGAGACAGCGAGACACACGGCGAGAAAGACAGCAAGAGAGACAGCGAGACACATGACGAGAGAGACACATGACGAGAGAGACAGCGAGACACACGGCGAGAAAGACAGCAAGAGAGACAGCGAGACACATGACGAGAGAGACAGCGAGACACATGGCGAGAAAGACAGCAAGAGAGACAGCGAGACGCACGGTGAGAGAGACAGAAAGACACATGACGAGAGAGTCAGCGAGACACAAGGCAAGAGAGACGGAAAGACACATGACGAGAGAGACAGTGTGACGCACGGCGAGAGAGACACATGACGAGAGAGACAGCGAGACACACAGCGAGAGAGACAGCGGGACACACGGTGAGAGAGACACATGACGTGAGAGACAGCGAGACACACGGCGAGAGAGACAGCGAGACACACAGCGAGAGAGACAGCGAGACACACGGCAAGAGAGACAGAAAGACACACGTCGAGAGAGACAGCGAGACACACGGCGGGAGAGACACATGGCAAGACAGACAACGAGAGAGACAGCGAGAGAGACAGCGAGACACACGGCGAGGGAGACAGCGAGACACACGGCGAGGGAGACACATGACGAGAGAGACAGCGAGACACATGGCGAGAGAGACTGCGAGAGAGACAGCGAAACACACAGCGAGAGAGACACACGGCGAGAGGGACAGCGAGACACACAGCGAGAGAGACACATGACGAGAGAGACAGCGAGACACACAGCGAGAGAGACAACGAGAGAGACAGCGAGACACACGGCGAGAGAGACACATGACGAGAGAGACAGCGAGACACACAGCGAGAGAGACACATGACGGGCGAGACAGCGAGACACACGGCGAGAGATACACACGGCGAGAGAGACAGCGAGACACACGGCGAGAGATACACACGGCGAGAGAGACAGCGAGACACAGCGAGAGAGACAGCGAGACACACGGCGAGAGCTACACATGCCGAGAAAGACAGCGAGACACACAGCGAGAGAGACAGCGAGACACACAGCGAGAGAGACACCAAGAGAGACACTGAGACACACGGCGAGAGAGACAGCGAGAGAGACAGCGAGACACATGGCGAGAGAGACAGCGAGACACACAGCGAGAGAGACAATGAGAGAGACAGCGAGAGAGACGGCGAGACACATGACGAGAGAGACACATGGCGAGCGAGACAGCGAGACACACGGCGAGAGAGACAGCGAGACACACGGCGTGAGTGACAGCGAGAGAGACAGTGAGACACACGGTGAGAGAGACACATGATGAGAGAGACAGGGAGAGAGACAGCAAGACACATGGCGAGAGAGACAGCGAGAGAGACAGCGAGACACACGGCGGGAGAGACACATGGCGAGACAGACAACGAGAGAGACAGCGAGAGAGAAAGCGAGAGAGACAGCGAGACACACGGCGAGGGAGACAGCGAGACACACGGCGAGAGAGACACATGATGAGAGAGACAGCGAGACACATGGCGAGAGAGACTGCGAGAGAGACAGCGAGACACACAGCGAGAGAGACACACGGCGAGAGAGACAGCGAGACACACAGCGAGAGAAACACATGACGAGAGAGACAGCGAGACACACAGCGAGAGAGACAACGAGAGAGACAGCGAGACACACGGCGAGAGAGACACATGACGAGAGAGACAGCGAGACACACAGCAAGAGAGACAACGAGAGAGACAGCGAGACACACGGCGAGAGAGACACATGACGAGAGAGACAGCGAGACACACGGAGAGAGAGACAGCGAGAGAGACAGCGAGACACACGATGAGAGAGACAGCGAGACACATAGCGAGAGAGACAGCAAGAGAGACAGCGAGACACACAGCGAGAGAGACAGCGAGACACACGGCGAGAGAGATATAAAGACACACGTCGAGAGAGACAGCGAGACGCGCGGCGAGAGAGACAGAGAGACACAAGGCGAGAGAGACAGCGAGACGCACGATGAGAGAAACAGAAAGACACAAGGCGAGAGAGACAGCGAGACGCACGGTGAGAGAGACAGAAAGACACAAGGCGAGAGAGACAGCGAGACACACAGCGAGAGAGACAGCGAGACACACGGCGAGAGAAACAGCGAGACACACAACGAGAGAGACAGCGAGAGAGACAGCGAGACACACGGCGTGAGAGACACATGGTGAGAGAGACAGCGAGACACACGGAAAGAGAGACAGCGAGAGAGACAGCGAGACACACAACGAGAGAGACAGCGAGAGAGACAGCGAGACACACGGCGAGAGAGACAGCGAGACACACGATGAGAGAGACAGCGAGACACATAGCGAGAGAGACAGCGAGAGAGACAGCGAGACACACAGCGAGAGAGACAGCGAGAGAGACAGCGAGAGAGACAGCGAGACACACGGCGAGAGAGACAGCGAGAGAGACAGCGAGACACACGATGAGAGAGACAGCGAGACACATAGCGAGAGAGACAGCGAGAGAGACAGAGAGACACACGGCGAGAGAGACAGCGAGAGAGACAGCGAGACACACGATGAGAGAGACAGCGAGACACATAGCGAGAGAGACAGCGAGAGAGACAGCGAGACACACGGCGAGAGAGACAGCGAGAGAGACAGCGAGACACACGATGAGAGAGACAGCGAGACACACGGCGAGAGAGACAGCGAGAGAGACAGCGAGACACACGGCGTGAGAGACAGCGAGAGAGACAGGGAGACACACGATGAGAGAGACAGCGAGACACATAGCGAGAGAGACAGCGAGAGAGACAGCGAGACACACGGCGAGAGAGACAGCGAGACACACAGCGAGAGAGACAGCGAGACACACAGCGAGAGAGACAGCGAGACACACGGCGAGAGAGACAGCGAGAGAGACAGCGAGAGAGACAGCGAGACACACGGCGAGAGAGACAGCGAGACACACGATGAGAGAGACAGCGAGACACATAGTGAGAGAGACAGCGAGACACACGGCGAGAGAGACAGCGAGAGAGACAGCGAGACACACGATGAGAGAGACAGCGAGACACATAGCGAGAGAGACAGCGAGAGAGACAGCGAGACACACAGCGAGAGAGACACACGGCGAGAGAGACAGCGAGACACACAGCGAGAGAAACACATGACGAGAGAGACAGCGAGACACACAGCGAGAGAGACAACGAGAGAGACAGCGAGACACACGGCGAGAGAGACACATGACGAGAGAGACAGCGAGACACACAGCAAGAGAGACAACGAGAGAGACAGCGAGACACACGGCGAGAGAGACACATGACGAGAGAGACAGCGAGACACACGGCGAGAGAGACAGCGAGAGAGACAGCGAGACACACGATGAGAGAGACAGCGAGACACATAGCGAGAGAGGCAGCAAGAGAGACAGCGAGACACACAGCGAGAGAGACAGCGAGCCACACGGCGAGAGAGATAGAAAGACACACGTCGAGAGAGACAGCGAGACGCACGGTGAGAGAAACAGAAAGACACAAGGCGAGAGAGACAGCGAGACGCACGGTGAGAGAGACAGAAAGACACAAGGCGAGAGAGACAGCGAGACACACAGCGAGAGAGACAGCGAGACACACGGCGAGAGAGACAGCGAGAGAGACAGCGAGACACACAACGAGAGAGACAGCGAGAGAGACAGCGAGACACACGGCGTGAGAGACACATGGCGAGAGAGACAGCGAGACACACGGCAAGAGAGACAGCGAGAGAGACAGGGAGACACACAACGAGAGAGACAGCGAGAGAGACAGCGAGACACACGGCGAGAGAGACAGCGAGACACACGATGAGAGAGACAGCGAGACACATAGCGAGAGAGACAGCGAGAGAGACAGCGAGAGAGACA
This sequence comes from Heterodontus francisci, assembly GCF_036365525.1. Lineage (NCBI taxonomy): Eukaryota > Metazoa > Chordata > Chondrichthyes > Heterodontiformes > Heterodontidae > Heterodontus > Heterodontus francisci. The sequence goes on along the minus strand of NC_090397.1, from coordinate 31,476,039 downwards.
GCGAGACACACGGCGAGAGAGACAGCGAGAGAGACAGCGAGACACACGATGAGAGAGACAGCGAGACACATAGCGAGAGAGACAGCGAGAGAGACAGAGAGACACACGGCGAGAGAGACAGCGAGAGAGACAGCGAGACACACGATGAGAGAGACAGCGAGACACATAGCGAGAGAGACAGCGAGAGAGACAGCGAGACACACGGCGAGAGAGACAGCGAGAGAGACAGCGAGACACACGATGAGAGAGACAGCGAGACACACGGCGAGAGAGACAGCGAGAGAGACAGCGAGACACACGGCGTGAGAGACAGCGAGAGAGACAGGGAGACACACGATGAGAGAGACAGCGAGACACATAGCGAGAGAGACAGCGAGAGAGACAGCGAGACACACGGCGAGAGAGACAGCGAGACACACAGCGAGAGAGACAGCGAGACACACAGCGAGAGAGACAGCGAGACACACGGCGAGAGAGACAGCGAGAGAGACAGCGAGAGAGACAGCGAGACACACGGCGAGAGAGACAGCGAGACACACGATGAGAGAGACAGCGAGACACATAGCGAGAGAGACAGCGAGACACACGGCGAGAGAGACAGCGAGAGAGACAGCGAGACACACGATGAGAGAGACAGCGAGACACATAGCGAGAGAGACAGCGAGAGAGACAGCGAGACACACAGCGAGAGAGACAGCGAGACACACGGCGAGAGAGACACATGGCGAGAGAGACAGCGAGACACACGGCGAGAGAGACAGCGAGACACACAGCGAGAGAGACAGCGAGACACACAGCGAGAGAGACAGCGAAACACACGGCGAGAGAGACACACAGCGAAAGAGACAGCGAGAGAGACAGCGAGACACACAGCGAGAGAGACACACAGCGAGAGAGACAACGAGAAAGACAGCGAGAGGGACAGCGAGACAGACGGCGAGAGAGACAGCGAGACACACAGGGAGAGAGACACATGACGAGAGAGACAGCGAGAGAGATAGCGAGACACACGGCGAGCGAGACACACGGCGAGGGAGACAGCGAGACACACGGCGAGAGAGACACATGACGAGAGAGACAGCGAGACACATGGCGAGAGAGACTGCGAGAGAGTCAGCGAGACACACGGCGAGAGAGACAGCGAGACACACGGCGAGAGAGACAGCGAGAGAGACAGCGAGACACACGGCGAGAGAGACAGCGAGACACACGGCGAGAGAGACAGCGAGAGAGACAGCGAGACACACGGCGAGAGAGACAGCGAGACACATGACGAGAGAGAAAGCGAGAGAGACAGCGAGACACGTGGCGAGACAGACGGCAAGAGAGACAGCGAGACACACGGCGAGAGAGACAGCGAGAGACACAGCGAGACACATGGCGAGACAGACGGCGAGAGAGACAGCGAGACACACGGCGAGAGAGACACATGGCGAGAGAGACAGCGAGACACATGGCGACAGAGACAACAAGAGAGACAGCGAGACACACGGCGAGAGAGACACATGGCGAGAGAGACAGCGAGACACATGACAAGAGAGACATCGAGACACATGGCGACAGAGACAGCAAGAGAGACAGCGAGACACACGGCGAGAGAGACACATGGCGAGAGAGACAGCGAGACACATGACAAGAGAGACATCGAGACACATGGCGACAGAGACAGCAAGAGAGACAGCGAGACACATGGCGAGAGAGACACATGGCGAGAGAGACAGCGAGACACATGACAAGAGAGACATCGAGACACATGGCGACAGAGACAGCAAGAGAGACAGCGAGACACATGGCGAGAGAGACAGCAAGAGAGACAGCGAGACACACGGCGAGAGAGACAGCGAGAGAGACAGCGAGACACATGGCGAGACAGACGGCGAGAGAGACAGCGAGACACACGGCGAGAGAGACACACGGCGAGAGAGACAGCAAGAGAGACAGCGAGACACACTGCGAGAGAGACAGCGAGAGAGACAGCGAGACACACGGCGAGAGAGACAGCAAGAGAGACAGCGAGACACACGGTGAGAGAGACAGCGAGAGAGACAGCGAGACACATGGCGAGAAAGACAGCGAGCCACGCGGCGAGAGAGACAGTGAGACACACGGCGAGAGAGACATCGAGACACGCGGCGAGAGAGACTGAAAGACACATGACGAGAGAGACAGCGAGACGCACGGCGAGAGAGACAGCAAGAGAGACAGCGAGACACACGACCAGAGAGACAGCGAGACACACGGCGAGAGAGACAGCAAGAGAGACAGCGAGACACATGACGAGAGAGACACATGACGAGAGAGACAGCGAGACACACGGCGAGAAAGACAGCAAGAGAGACAGCGAGACACATGACGAGAGAGACACATGACGAGAGAGACAGCGAGACACACGGCGAGAAAGACAGCAAGAGAGACAGCGAGACACATGACGAGAGAGACAGCGAGACACACGGCGAGAAAGACAGCAAGAGAGACAGCGAGACGCACGGTGAGAGAGACAGAAAGACACATGACGAGAGAGTCAGCGAGACACAAGGCAAGAGAGACGGAAAGACACATGACGAGAGAGACAGCGTGACGCACGGCGAGAGAGACACATGACGAGAGAGACAGCGAGACACACAGCGAGAGAGACAGCGAGACACACGGTGAGAGAGACACATGACGCGAGAGACAGCGAGACACACGGCGAGAGAGACAGCGAGACACACAGCGAGAGAGACAGCGAGACACACGGCAAGAGAGACAGAAAGACACACGTCGAGAGAGACAGCGAGACACACGGCGGGAGAGACACATGGCAAGACAGACAATGAGAGACACAGCGAGAGAGACAGCGAGACACACGGCGAGGGAGACAGCGAGACACACGGCGAGGGAGACACATGACGAGAGAGACAGCGAGACACATGGCGAGAGAGACTGCGAGAGAGACAGCGAAACACACAGCGAGAGAGACACACGGCGAGAGGGACAGCGAGACACACAGCGAGAGAGACACATGACGAGAGAGACAGCGAGACACACAGCGAGAGAGACAACGAGAGAGACAGCGAGACACACGGCGAGAGAGACACATGACGAGAGAGACAGTGAGACACACAGCGAGAGAGACACATGACGAGCGAGACAGCGAGACACACGGCGAGAGATACACACGGCGAGAGAGACAGCGAGACACACGGCGAGAGATACACACGGCGAGAGAGACAGCGAGACACAGCGAGAGAGACAGCGAGACACACGGCGAGAGCTACACATGGCGAGAAAGACAGCAAGACACACAGCGAGAGAGACAGCGAGACACACAGCGAGAGAGACACCAAGAGAGACACTGAGATACACGGCGAGAGAGACAGCGAGAGAGACAGCGAGACACATGGCGAGAGAGACAGCGAGACACACAGCGAGAGAGACAATGAGACAGACAGCGAGAGAGACGGCGAGACACATGACGAGAGAGACACATGGCGAGCGAGACAGCGAGACACACGGCGAGAGAGACAGCGAGACACACGGCGTGAGTGACAGCGAGAGAGACAGTGAGACACACGGCGAGAGAGACACATGATGAGAGAGACAGGGAGAGAGACAGCAAGACACACGGCGAGAGAGACAGCGAGAGAGACAGCGAGACACACGGCGGGAGAGACACATGGCGAGACAGACAACGAGAGAGACAGCGAGAGAGAAAGCGAGAGAGACAGCGAGACACACGGCGAGGGAGACAGCGAGACACACGGCGAGAGAGACACATGATGAGAGAGACAGCGAGACACATGGCGAGAGAGACTGCGAGAGAGACAGCGAGACACACAGCGAGAGAGACACACGGCGAGAGAGACAGCGAGACACACAGCGAGAGAAACACATGACGAGAGAGACAGCGAGACACACAGCGAGAGAGACAACGAGAGAGACAGCGAGACACACGGCGAGAGAGACACATGACGAGAGAGACAGCGAGACACACAGCAAGAGAGACAACGAGAGAGACAGCGAGACACACGGCGAGAGAGACACATGACGAGAGAGACAGCGAGACACACGGCGAGAGAGACAGCGAGAGAGACAGCGAGACACACGATGAGAGAGACAGCGAGACACATAGCGAGAGAGACAGCGAGAGAGACAGCGAGACACACAGCGAGAGAGACAGCGAGACACACGGCGAGAGAGATAGAAAGACACACGTCGAGAGAGACAGCGAGACGCGCGGCGAGAGAGACAGAGAGACACAAGGCGAGAGAGACAGCGAGACGCACGGTGAGAGAAACAGAAAGACACAAGGCGAGAGAGACAGCGAGACGCACGGTGAGAGAGACTGAAAGACACAAGGCGAGAGAGACAGCGAGACACACAGCGAGAGAGACAGCGAGACACACGGCGAGAGAGACAGCGAGAGAGACAGCGAGACACACAACGAGAGAGACAGCGAGAGAGACAGCGAGACACACGGCGTGAGAGACACATGGCGAGAGAGACAGCGAGACACACGGCAAGAGAGACAGCGAGAGAGACAGCGAGACACACAACGAGAGAGACAGCGAGAGAGACAGCGAGACACACGGCGAGAGAGACAGCGAGACACACGATGAGAGAGACAGCGAGACACATAGCGAGAGAGACAGCGAGAGAGACAGCGAGACACACAGCGAGAGAGACAGCGAGAGAGACAGCGAGAGAGACAGCGAGACACACGGCGAGAGAGACAGCGAGAGAGACAGCGAGACACACGATGAGAGAGACAGCGAGACACATAGCGAGAGAGACAGCGAGAGAGACAGAGAGACACACAGCGAGAGAGACAGCGAGAGAGACAGCGAGACACACGATGAGAGAGACAGCGAGACACATAGCGAGAGAGACAGCGAGAGAGACAGCGAGACACACGGCGAGAGAGACAGCGAGAGAGACAGCGAGACACACGATGAGAGAGACAGCGAGACACACGGCGAGAGAGACAGCGAGAGAGACAGCGAGACACACGGCGTGAGAGACAGCGAGAGAGACAGGGAGACACACGATGAGAGAGACAGCGAGACACATAGCGAGAGAGACACACGGCGAGAGAGACAGCGAGACACACAGCGAGAGAAACACATGACGAGAGAGACAGCGAGACACACAGCGAGAGAGACACATGACGAGAGAGACAGCGAGACACACAGCAAGAGAGACAACGAGAGAGACAGCGAGACACACGGCGAGAGAGACACATGACGAGAGAGACAGCGAGACACACGGCGAGAGAGACAGCGAGAGAGACAGCGAGACACACGATGAGAGAGACAGCGAGACACATAGCAAGAGAGACAGCGAGAGAGACAGCGAGACACACAGCGAGAGAGACAGCGAGACACACGGCGAGAGAGATAGAAAGACACACGTCGAGAGAGACAGCGAGACGCGCGGCGAGAGAGACAGAGAGACACAAGGCGAGAGAGACAGCGAGACGCACGGTGAGAGAAACAGAAAGACACAAGGCGAGAGAGACAGTGAGACGCACGGTGAGAGAGACAGAAAGACACAAGGCGAGAGAGACAGCGAGACACACAGCGAGAGAGACAGCGAGACACACGGCGAGAGAGACAGCGAGAGAGACAGCGAGACACACAACGAGAGAGACAGCGAGAGAGACAGCGAGACACACGGCGTGAGAGACACATGGCGAGAGAGACAGCGAGACACACGGCAAGAGAGACAGCGAGAGAGACAGCGAGACACACAACGAGAGAGACAGCGAGAGAGACAGCGAGACACACGATGAGAGAGACAGCGAGACACATAGCGAGAGAGACAGCGAGAGAGACAGCGAGACACACAGCGAGAGAGACAGCGAGAGAGACAGCGAGACACACGGCGAGAGAGACAGCGAGAGAGACAGCGAGACACACGATGAGAGAGACAGCGAGACACATAGCGAGAGAGACAGCGAGAGAGACAGAGAGACACACGGCGAGAGAGTCAGCGAGAGAGACAGCGAGACACACGATGAGAGAGACAGCGAGACACATAGCGAGAGAGACAGCGAGAGAGACAGCGAGACACACGGCGAGAGAGACAGCGAGAGAGACAGCGAGACACACGATGAGAGAGACAGCAAGACACACGGCGAGAGAGACAGCGAGAGAGACAGCGAGACACACGGCGTGAGAGACAGCGAGCGAGACAGGGAGACACACGATGAGAGAGACAGCGAGACACATAGCGAGAGAGACAGCGAGAGAGACAGCGAGACACACGGCGAGAGAGACAGCGAGACACACAGCGAGAGAGACAGCGAAACACACGGCGAGAGAGACAGCGAGAGAGACAGCGAGAGAGACAGCGAGACACACGGCGAGAGAGACAGCGAGACACACGGCGAGAGAGACAGCGAGACACACGATGAGAGAGACAGCGAGACACATAGCGAGAGAGACAGCGAGACACACGGCGAGAGAGACAGTGAGAGAGACAGCGAGACACACGATGAGAGAGACAGCGAGACACATAGCGAGAGAGACAGCGAGACACACAGCGAGAGAGACAGCGAGACACACGGCGAGAGAGACACATGGCGAGAGAGACAGCGAGACACACAGCGAGAGAGACAGCGAGACACACAGCGAGAGAGACAGCGAAACACACGGCGAGAGAGACACACAGCGAAAGAGACAGCGAGAGAGACAGCGAGACACACAGCGAGAGAGACACACAGCGAGAGAGACAACGAGAAAGACAGCGAGAGGGACAGCGAGACACACGGCGAGAGAGACAGCGAGACACACAGGGAGAGAGACAGCGAGACACACGGCAAGAGAGACAGAAAGACACACGTCGAGAGAGACAGCGAGACACACGGCGGGAGAGACACATGGCGAGACAGACAACGAGAGAGACAGCGAGAGAGACAGCGAGACACACGGCGAGGGAGACAGCGAGACACACGGCGAGGGAGACACATGACGAGAGAGACAGCGAGACACATTTCGAGAGAGACTGCGAGAGAGACAGCGAAACACACAGCGAGAGAGACACACGGCGAGAGGGACAGCGAGACACACAGCGAGACAGACAACGAGAGAGACAGCGAGACACACGGCGAGAGAGACACATGACGAGAGAGACAGCGAGACACACAGCGAGAGAGACACATGACGAGCGAGACAGCGAGACACACGGCGAGAGATACACACGGCGAGAGAGACAGCGAGACACACGGCGAGAGATACACACGGCGAGAGAGACAGCGAGACACAGCGAGAGAGACAGCGAGACACACGGCGAGAGCTACACATGGCGAGAAAGACAGCGAGACACACAGCGAGAGAGACAGCGAGACACACAGCGAGAGAGACACCAAGAGAGACACTGAGACACACGGCGAGAGAGACAGCGAGAGAGACAGCGAGACACATGGCGAGAGAGACAGCGAGACACACAGCGAGAGAGACAATGAGAGAGACAGCGAGAGAGACGGCGAGACACATGACGAGAGAGACACATGGCGAGCGAGACAGCGAGACACACGGCGAGAGAGACAGCGAGACACACGGCGTGAGTGACAGCGAGAGAGACAGTGAGACACACGGCGAGAGAGACACATGATGAGAGAGACAGGGAGAGAGACAGCAAGACACACGGCGAGAGAGACAGCGAGAGAGACAGCGAGACACACGGCGGGAGAGACACATGGCGAGACAGACAACGAGAGAGACAGCGAGAGAGAAAGCGAGAGAGACAGCGAGACACACGGCGAGGGAGACAGCGAGACACACGGCGAGAGAGACACATGATGAGAGAGACAGCGAGACACATGGCGAGAGAGACTGCGAGAGAGACAGCGAGACACACAGCGAGAGAGACACACGGCGAGAGAGACAGCGAGACACACAGCGAGAGAAACACATGACGAGAGAGACAGCGAGACACACAGCGAGAGAGACAACGAGAGAGACAGCGAGACACACGGCGAGAGAGACACATTACGAGAGAGACAGCGAGACACACAGCAAGAGAGACAACGAGAGAGACAGCGAGACACACGGCGAGAGAGACACATGACGAGAGAGACGGCGAGAGATATACACGGCGAGAGAGACAGCGAGACACAGCGAGAGAGACAGCGAGACACACAGCGAGAGATACACATGGCGAGAAAGACAGCGAGACACACAGCGAGAGAGACAGGGAGACACACAGCGAGAGAGACAGCAAGAGATACACTGAGACACACGGCGAGAGAGACAGCGAGAGAGACAGCGAGACACACGGCGAGGGAGACAGCGAGACCCACGTCGAGAGAGACACATGACGAGAGAGACAGCGAGACACACAGCGAGAGAGACAACGAGAGAGACAGCGAGACACACGGCGAGAGATACACATGACGAGAGAGACAGCGAGACACACAGCGAGAGAGACAACGAGAGAGACAGCGAGACACACGGCGAGAGATACACACGGCGAGAGAGACAGCGAGACACACGTCGAGAGAGACAGAAAGACACACGTCGAGAGAGACAGAGAGACACACGGAGAGAGAGACAGCGAGACGCACGGTGAGAGAAACAGAAAGACACAAGGCGAGAGAGACAGCGAGACGCACGGTGAGAGAGACAGAAAGACACAAGGCGAGAGAGACAGCAATATGCACGGTGAGAGAGGCAGAAAGCCACAAGGCGAGAGGGACAGCGAGAGAGACAGCGAGACACACGGTGAGAGAGACAGCGAGAGAGACAGCGAGACACACAGCGAGAGAGACAGCGAGACACACGGCGAGAGAGACAGCGAGACACACGGCGAGAGAGACAGCGAGAGAGACAGCGAGACACACAGCGAGAGAGACAGCGAGACACACGGCGAGAGAGACAGCGAGAGAGACAGCGAGAGAGACAGCAAGAGAGACAGCGAGACACACAACGAGAGAGACAGCGAGAGAGACAGCGAGACACACGGCGTGAGAGACACATGGCGAGAGAGACAGCGAGACACATGGCGAGCGAGACACACGGCGAGGGAGACAGCGAGACACACGGCGAGAGAGACTGCGAGAGAGTCAGCGAGACACACGGCGAGAGAGACAGCAAGAGAGACAGCGAGACGCACGGTGAGAGAGACAGAAAGACACATGACGAGAGAGTCAGCGAGACACAAGGCAAGAGAGACGGAAAGACACATGACGAGAGAGACAGCGTGACGCACGGCGAGAGAGACACATGACGAGAGAGAGAGCGAGACACACAGCGAGAGAGACAGCGAGACACACGGTGAGAGAGACACATGACGCGAGAGACAGCGAGACACACGGCGAGAGAGACAGCGAGACACACAGCGAGAGAGACAGCGAGACACACGGCAAGAGAGACAGAAAGACACACGTCGAGAGAGACAGCGAGACACACGGCGGGAGAGACACATGGCGAGACAGACAACGAGAGAGACAGCGAGAGAGACAGCGAGACACACGGCGAGGGAGACAGCGAGACACACGGCGAGGGAGACACATGACGAGAGAGACAGCGAGACACATGGCGAGAGAGACTGCGAGAGAGACAGCGAAACACACAGCGAGAGAGACACACGGCGAGAGGGACAGCGAGACACACAGCGAGAGAGACAACGAGAGAGACAGCGAGACACACGGCGAGAGAGACACATGACGAGAGAGACAGCGAGACACACAGCGAGAGAGACACATGACGAGCGAGACAGCGAGACACACGGCGAGAGATACACACGGCGAGAGAGACAGCGAGACACACGGCGAGAGATACACACGGCGAGAGACAGCGAGACACAGCGAGAGAGACAGCGAGACACACGGCGAGAGCTACACATGGCGAGAAAGACAGCGAGACACACAGCGAGAGAGACAGCGAGAGAGACACTGAGACACACGGCGAGAGAGACAGCGAGAGAGACAGCGAGACACATGGCGAGAGAGACAGCGAGACACACAGCGAGAGAGACAATGAGAGAGACAGCGAGAGAGACGGCGAGACACATGACGAGAGAGACACATGGCGAGCGAGACAGCGAGACACACGGCGAGAGAGACAGCGAGACACACGGCGTGAGTGACAGCGAGAGAGACAGTGAGACACACGGCGTGAGAGACACATGATGAGAGAGACAGGGAGAGAGACAGCAAGACACACGGCGAGAGAGACAGCGAGAGAGACAGCGAGACACACGGCGGGAGAGACACATGGCGAGACAGACAACGAGAGAGACAGCGAGAGAGAAAGTGAGAGAGACAGCGAGACACACGGCGAGGGAGACAGCGAGACACACGGCGAGAGAGACACATGATGAGAGAGACAGCGAGACACATGGCGAGAGAGACTGCGAGAGAGACAGCGAGACACACAGCGAGAGAGACACACGGCGAGAGAGACAGCGAGACACACAGCGAGAGAAACACATGACGAGCGAGACAGCGAGACACACAGCGAGAGAGACAACGAGAGAGACAGCGAGACACACGGCGAGAGAGACACATGACGAGAGAGACAGCGAGACACACAGCAAGAGAGACAACGAGAGAGACAGCGAGACACACGGCGAGAGAGACACATGACGAGAGAGACAGCGAGACACACGGCGAGAGATACACATGGTGAGAGAGACGGCGAGAGATATACACGGCGAGAGAGACAGCGAGACACAGCGAGAGAGACAGCGAGACACACGGCGAGAGATACACATGGCGAGAAAGAAAGCGAGACACACAGCGAGAGAGACAGCGAGACACACAGCGAGAGAGACAGCAAGAGATACACTGAGACACACGGCGAGAGAGACAGCGAGAGAGACAGCGAGACACACGGCGAGGGAGACAGCGAGACCCACGTCGAGAGAGACACATGACGAGAGAGACAGCGAGACACACAGCGAGAGAGACAACGAGAGAGACAGCGAGACACACGGCGAGAGATACACATGACGAGAGAGACAGCGAGACACACAGCGAGAGAGACAACGAGAGAGACAGCGAGACACACGGCGAGAGATACACATGGCGAGAGAGACAGCGAGACACATGGCGAGAGATACACACGGCGAGAGAGACAGCGAGACACACGTTGAGAGAGACAGAAAGACACACGTCGAGAGAGACAGAGATACACACGGAGAGAGAGACAGCGAGACGCACGGTGAGAGAAACAGAAAGACACAAGGCGAGAGAGACAGCGAGACGCACGGTGAGAGAGACAGAAAGACACAAGGCGAGAGAGACAGCGAGATGCACGGTGAGAGAGGCAGAAAGCCACAAGGCGAGAGGGACAGCGAGAGAGACAGCGAGACACACGGTGAGAGAGACAGCGAGAGAGACAGCGAGACACACAGCGAGAGAGACAGCGAGACACACGGCGAGAGAGACAGCGAGACACACGGCGAGAGAGACAGCGAGAGAGACAGCGAGACACACAGCGAGAGAGACAGCGAGACACACGGCGAGAGAGACAGCGAGAGAGACAGCGAGACACACGGTGAGAGAGACAGCGAGAGAGACAGCAAGAGAGACAGCGAGACACACAACGAGAGAGACAGCGAGAGAGACAGCGAGTCACACGGCGTGAGAGACACATGGCGAGAGAGACAGCGAGACACACAGCGAGAGAGACAGCGAGACACACGGCGAGAGAGACACATGGCGAGAGGGACAGCGAGACACACAGCGTGAGAGACAGCGAGAGAGACAGCGAGACACACGGTGAGAGAGACAGCGAGATAGACAGCGAGAGAGACAGCGAGACACACGGCGAGAGAGACACATGACGAGAGAGACAGCGAGACACACAGCAAGAGAGACAGCGAGAGAGACAGCGAGACACACGGCGATAGAGACGGCGAGAGAGACAGCGAGAAACACAGCGAGAGAGACAGCGAGAGAGACAGCGAGAGAGACAGCGAGACACACGGCGAGAGAGACGGCGAGAGAGACAGCGAGAAACACAGCGAGAGAGACAGCGAGAGAGACAGCGAGACACACGGCGAGAGAGACAGCGAGAGAGACAGCGAGACACATGGCGAGAGAGACAGCGAGACACATGACGAGAGAGACAGTGAGAGAGACAGCGAGACACGTGGCGAGACAGACGGCGAGAGAGACAGCGAGACACACGGCGAGAGAGACAGCGAGAGAGACAGCGAGACACATGGCGAGACAGACGGCGAGAGAGACAGCGAGACACACGGCGAGAGAGACACATGGCGAGAGAGACAGCGAGAGAGACAGCGAGACACACAACGAGAGAGACAGCGAGACACACGGCGTGAGAGACACATGGCGAGAGAGACAGCGAGACACACGGCAAGAGAGACAGCGAGAGAGACAGCGAGACACACAACGAGAGAGACAGCGAGAGAGACAGCGAGACACACGGCGAGAGAGACAGCGAGACACACGATGAGAGAGACAGCGAGACACATAGCGAGAGAGACAGCGAGAGAGACAGCGAGACACACGATGAGAGAGACAGCGAGACACATAGCGAGAGAGACAGCGAGAGAGACAGAGAGACACACGGCGAGAGAGACAGCGAGAGAGACAGCGAGACACACGATGAGAGAGATAGCGAGACACATAGCGAGAGAGACAGCGAGAGAGACAGCGAGACACACGGCGAGAGAGACAGCGAGAGAGACAGCGAGACACACGATGAGAGAGACAGCGAGACACACGGCGAGAGAGACAGCGAGAGAGACAGCGAGACACACGGCGTGAGAGACAGCGAGAGAGACAGGGAGACACACGATGAGAGAGACAGCGAGACACATAGCGAGAGAGACAGCGAGAGAGACAGCGAGACACACGGCGAGAGAGACAGCGAGACACACAGCGAGAGAGACTGCGAGACACACAGCAAGAGAGACAGCGAGACACACGGCGAGAGAGACAGCGAGAGAGACAGCGAGAGAGACAGCGAGAGAGACAGCGAGACACACGGCGAGAGAGACAGCGAGACACACGATGAGAGAGACAGCGAGACACATAGCGAGAGAGACAGCGAGACACACGGCGAGAGAGACAGCGAGAGAGACAGCGAGACACACGATGAGAGAGACAGCGAGACACATAGCGAGAGAGACAGCGAGAGAGACAGCGAGACACACAGCGAGAGAGACAGCGAGACACACGGCGAGAGAGACACATGGCGAGAGAGACAGCGAGACACACGGCGAGAGAGACAGCGAGACACACAGCGAGAGAGACAGCGAGACACACAGCGAGAGAGACAGCGAGACACACGGCGAGAGAGACACACAGCGAAAGAGACAGCGAGAGAGACAGCGAGACACACAGCGAGAGAGACACACAGCGAGAGAGACAACGAGAAAGACAGCGAGAGGGACAGCGAGACACACGGCAAGAGAGACAGCGAGACACACAGGGAGAGAGACACATGACGAGAGAGACAGCGAGAGAGATAGCGAGACACACGGCGAGCGAGACATACGGCGAGGGAGACAGCGAGACACACGGCGAGAGAGACACATGACGAGAGAGACAGTGAGACACACGGCGAGAGAGACACATGATGAGAGAGACAGGGAGAGAGACAGCAAGACACACGGCGAGAGAGACAGCGAGAGAGACAGCGAGACACACGGCGGGAGAGACACATGGCGAGACAGACAACGAGAGAGACAGCGAGAGAGAAAGTGAGAGAGACAGCGAGACACACGGCGAGGGAGACAGCGAGACACACGGCGAGCGAGACACATGATGAGAGAGACAGCGAGACACATGGCGAGAGAGACTGCGAGAGAGACAGCGAGACACACAGCGAGAGAGACACACGGCGAGAGAGACAGCGAGACACACAGCGAGAGAAACACATGACGAGCGAGACAGCGAGACACACAGCGAGAGAGACAACGAGAGAGACAGCGAGACACACGGCGAGAGAGACACATGACGAGAGAGACAGCGAGACACACAGCAAGAGAGACAACGAGAGAGACAGCGAGACACACGGCGAGAGAGACACATGACGAGAGAGACAGCGAGACACACGGCGAGAGATACACATGGTGAGAGAGACGGCGAGAGATATACACGGCGAGAGAGACAGCGAGACACAGCGAGAGAGACAGCGAGACACACGGCGAGAGATACACATGGCGAGAAAGAAAGCGAGACACACAGCGAGAGAGACAGCGAGACACACAGCGAGAGAGACAGCAAGAGATACACTGAGACACACGGCGAGAGAGACAGCGAGAGAGACAGCGAGACACACGGCGAGGGAGACAGCGAGACCCACGTCGAGAGAGACACATGACGAGAGAGACAGCGAGACACACAGCGAGAGAGACAACGAGAGAGACAGCGAGACACACGGCGAGAGAGACAACGAGAGAGACAGCGAGACACACGGCGAGAGATACACATGGCGAGAGAGACAGCGAGACACACGGCGAGAGAGACAACGAGAGAGACAGCGAGACACACGGCGAGAGATACACATGGCGAGAGAGACAGCGAGACACACGGCGAGAGATACACACGGCGAGAGAGACAGCGAGACACACGTTGAGAGAGACAGAAAGACACACGTCGAGAGAGACAGAGATACACACGGAGAGAGAGACAGCGAGACGCACGGTGAGAGAAACAGAAAGACACAAGGCGAGAGAGACAGCGAGACGCACGGTGAGAGAGACAGAAAGACACAAGGCGAGAGAGACAGCGAGATGCACGGTGAGAGAGGCAGAAAGCCACAAGGCGAGAGGGACAGCGAGAGAGACAGCGAGACACACGGTGAGAGAGACAGCGAGAGAGACAGCGAGACACACAGCGAGAGAGACAGCGAGACACACGGCGAGAGAGACAGCGAGACACACGGCGAGAGAGACAGCGAGACACACAGCGAGACACAGCGAGAGAGACAGCGAGACACACGGCGAGAGAGACAGCGAGAGAGACAGCAAGACACACGGCGAGAGAGACAGCGAGAGAGACAGCAAGAGAGACAGCGAGACACACAACGAGAGAGACAGCGAGAGAGACAGCGAGTCACACGGCGTGAGAGACACATGGCGAGAGAGACAGCGAGACACACAGCGAGAGAGACAGCGAGACACACGGCGAGAGAGACACATGGCGAGAGGGACAGCGAGACACACAGCGTGAGAGACAGCGAGAGAGACAGCGAGACACACGGTGAGAGAGACAGCGAGATAGACAGCGAGAGAGACAGCGAGACACACGGCGAGAGAGACACATGACGAGAGAGACAGCGAGACACACAGCAAGAGAGACAGCGAGAGAGACAGCGAGACACACGGCGATAGAGACGGCGAGAGAGACAGCGAGAAACACAGCGAGAGAGACAGCGAGAGAGACAGCGAGAGAGACAGCGAGACACACGGCGAGAGAGACGGCGAGAGAGACAGCGAGAAACACAGCGAGAGAGACAGCGAGAGAGACAGCGAGACACACGGCGAGAGAGACAGCGAGACACACAGCGAGAGAGACAGCGAGAGAGACAGCGAGACACATGGCGAGAGAGACAGCGAGACACATGACGAGAGAGACAGCGAGAGAGACAGCGAGACACGTGGCGAGACAGACGGCGAGAGAGACAGCGAGACACACGGCGAGAGAGACAGCGAGAGAGACAGCGAGACACATGGCGAGACAGACGGCGAGAGAGACAGCGAGACACACGGCGAGAGAGACACATGGCGAGAGAGACAGCGAGAGAGACAGCGAGACACACAACGAGAGAGACAGCGAGACACACGGCGTGAGAGACACATGGCGAGAGAGACAGCGAGACACACGGCAAGAGAGACAGCGAGAGAGACAGCGAGACACACGGCGAGAGAGACAGCGAGACACACGATGAGAGAGACAGCGAGACACATAGCGAGAGAGACAGCGAGAGAGACAGCGAGAGAGACAGCGAGAGAGACAGCGAGAGAGACAGCGAGACACACAGCGAGAGAGACAGCGAGAGAGACAGCGAGAGCGACAGCGAGACACACGGCGAGAGAGACAGCGAGAGAGACAGCGAGACACACGATGAGAGAGACAGCGAGACACATAGCGAGAGAGACAGCGAGAGAGACAGAGAGACACACGGCGAGAGAGACAGCGAGAGAGACAGCGAGACACACGATGAGAGAGATAGCGAGACACATAGCGAGAGAGACAGCGAGAGAGACAGCGAGACACACGGTGTGAGAGACAGCGAGAGAGACAGGGAGACACACGATGAGAGAGACAGCGAGACACATAGCGAGAGAGACAGCGAGAGAGACAGCGAGACACACGGCGAGAGAGACAGCGAGACACACAGCGAGAGAGACTGCGAGACACACAGCAAGAGAGACAGCGAGACACACGGCGAGAGAGACAGCGAGAGAGACAGCGAGAGAGACAGCGAGACACACGGCGAGACACACGGCGAGAGAGACAGCGAGACACACGATGAGAGAGACAGCGAGACACATAGCGAGAGAGACAGCGAGACACACGGCGAGAGAGACAGCGAGAGAGACAGCGAGACACACGATGAGAGAGACAGCGAGACACATAGCGAGAGAGACAGCGAGAGAGACAGCGAGACACACAGCGAGAGAGACAGCGAGACACACGGCGAGAGAGACACGTGGCGAGAGAGACAGCGAGACACACGGCGAGAGAGACAGCGAGACACACAGCGAGAGAGACAGCGAGACACACAGCGAGAGAGACAGCGAGACACACGGCGAGAGAGACACACAGCGAAAGAGACAGCGAGAGAGACAGCGAGACACACAGCGAGAGAGACACACAGCGAGAGAGACAACGAGAAAGACAGCGAGAGGGACAGCGAGACACACGGCAAGAGCGACAGCGAGACACACAGGGAGAGAGACACATGACGAGAGAGACAGCGAGAGAGATAGCGAGACACACGGCGAGCGAGACACACGGCGAGGGAGACAGCGAGACACACGGCGAGAGAGACACATGACGAGAGAGACAGCGAGACACATGGCGAGAGAGACTGCGAGAGAGTCAGCGAGACACACGGCGAGAGAGACAGCGAGACACACGGCGAGAGAGACAGCGAGAGAGACAGCGAGACACACGGCGAGAGAGACAGCGAGACACATGACGAGAGAGACAGCGAGAGAGACAGCGAGACACGTGGCGAGACAGACGGCAAGAGAGACAGCGAGACACACGGCGAGAGAGACAGCGAGAGAGACAGCGAGACACATGGCGAGACAGACGGCGAGAGAGACAGCGAGACACACGGCGAGAGAGACACATGGCGAGAGAGACAGCGAGACACACGGCGAGAGAGACAGCGAGACACATGGCGACAGAGACAGCAAGAAAGACAGCGAGACACACGGCGAGAGAGACAGCGAGAGAGACAGCGAGACACATGGCGAGACAGACGGCGAGAGAGACAGCGAGACACACGGCGAGAGAGACACACGGCGAGAGAGACAGCAAGAGAGACAGCGAGACACACTGCGAGAGAGACAGCGAGAGAGACAGCGAGACACACGGCAAGAGAGACAGCAAGAGAGACAGCGAGACACACGGCGAGAGAGACAGCGAAAGAGACAGCGAGACACATGGCGAGAAAGACAGCGAGCCACGCGGCGAGAGAGACAATGAGACACACGGCGAGAGAGACATCGAGACACGCGGCGAGAGAGACAGAAAGACACATGACGAGAGAGACAGCGAGACGCACGGCGAGAGAGACAGCAAGATAGACAGCGAGACACACGATCAGAGAGACAGCGAGACACACGGCGAGAGAGACAGCAAGAGAGACAGCGAGACACATGACGAGAGAGACACATGACGAGAGAGACAGCGAGACAAACGGCGAGAAAGACAGCAAGAGAGACAGCGAGACACATGACGAGAGAGACAGCGAGACACACGGCGAGAAAGACAGCAAGAGAGACAGCGAGACACACGACCAGAGAGACAGCGAGACGCACGGCGAGAGAGACAGCAAGAGAGACAGCGAGACACATGACGAGAGAGACACATGACGAGAGAGACAGCGAGACACACGGCGAGAAAGACAGCAAGAGAGACAGCGAGACACATGACGAGAGAGACACATGACGAGAGAGACAGCGAGACACACGGCGAGAAAGACAGCAAGAGAGACAGCGAGACACATGACGAGAGAGACACATGACGAGAGAGACAGCGAGACACACGGCGAGAAAGACAGCAAGAGAGACAGCGAGACACATGACGAGAGAGACACATGACGAGAGAGACAGCGAGACACACGGCGAGAAAGACAGCAAGAGAGACAGCGAGACACATGACGAGAGAGACACATGACGAGAGAGACAGCGAGACAGACGGCGAGAAAGACAGCAAGAGAGACAGCGAGACACATGACGAGAGAGACAGCGAGACACACGGCGAGAAAGACAGCAAGAGAGACAGCGAGACGCACGGTGAGAGAGACAGAAAGACACGAGGAGAGAGTCAGCGAGACACAAGGCAAGAGAGACGGAAAGACACATGACGAGAGAGACAGCGTGACGCACGGCGAGAGAGACACATGACGAGAGAGACAGCGAGACACACAGCGAGAGAGACAGCGAGACACACGGTGAGAGAGACACATGACGCGAGAGACAGCGAGACACACGGCGAGAGAGACAGCGAGACACACAGCGAGAGAGACAGCGAGACACACGGCAAGAGAGACAGCAAGAGATACACTGAGACTCACGGCGAGAGAGACAGCGAGAGAGACAGCGAGACACACGGCGAGGGAGACAGCGAGACCCACGTCGAGAGAGACACATGACGAGAGAGACAGCGAGACACATGACGAGAGAGACACATGACGAGAGAGACAGCGAGACACACGGCGAGAAAGACAGCAAGAGAGACAGCGAGACACATGACGAGAGAGACACATGACGAGAGAGACAGCGAGACAGACGGCGAGAAAGACAGCAAGAGAGACAGCGAGACACATGACGAGAGAGACAGCGAGACACACGGCGAGAAAGACAGCAAGAGAGACAGCGAGACGCACGGTGAGAGAGACAGAAAGACACGAGGAGAGAGTCAGCGAGACACAAGGCAAGAGAGACGGAAAGACACATGACGAGAGAGACAGCGTGACGCACGGCGAGAGAGACACATGACGAGAGAGACAGCGAGACACACAGCGAGAGAGACAGCGAGACACACGGTGAGAGAGACACATGACGCGAGAGACAGCGAGACACACGGCGAGAGAGACAGCGAGACACACAGCGAGAGAGACAGCGAGACACACGGCAAGAGAGACAAAAGACACACGTCGAGAGAGACAGCGAGACACACATCGGGAGAGACACATGGCGAGACAGACAACGAGAGAGACAGCGAGAGAGACAGCGAGACACACGGCGAGGGAGACAGCGAGACACACGGCGAGGGAGACACATGGCGAGAGAGACAGCGAGACACATGGCGAGAGAGACTGCGAGAGAGACAGCGAAACACACAGCGAGAGAGACACACGGCGAGAGGGACAGCGAGACACACAGCGAGAGAGACACATGACGAGAGAGACAGCGAGACACACAGCGAGAGAGACAACGAGAGAGACAGCGAGACACACGGCGAGAGAGACACATGACGAGAGAGACAGCGAGACACACAGCGAGAGAGACACATGACGAGCGAGACAGCGAGACACACGGCGAGAGATACACACGGCGAGAGAGACAGCGAGACACACGGCGAGAGATACACACGGCGAGAGAGACAGCGAGACACAGCGAGAGAGACAGCGAGACACACGGCGAGAGCTACACATGGCGAGAAAGGCAGCGAGACACACAGCGAGAGAGACAGCGAGACACACAGCGAGAGAGACACCAAGAGAGACACTGAGACACACGGCGAGAGAGACAGCGAGAGAGACAGCGAGACACATGGCGAGAGAGACAGCGAGACACACAGCGAGAGAGACAATGAGAGAGACAGCGAGAGAGACGGCGAGACACATGACGAGAGAGACACATGACGAGAGAGACAGCGAGAGAGATAGCGAGACACACGGCGAGCGAGACACACGGCGAGGGAGACAGCGAGACACACGGCGAGAGAGACACATGACGAGAGAGACAGCGAGACACATGGCGAGAGAGACTGCGAGAGAGTCAGCGAGACACACGGCGAGAGAGACAGCGAGACACACGGCGAGAGAGACAGCGAGAAAGACAGCGAGAGGGACAGCGAGACACACGGCAAGAGAGACAGCGAGACACACAGGGAGAGAGACACATGACGAGAGAGACAGCGAGAGAGATAGCGAGACACACGGCGAGCGAGACACACGGCGAGGGAGACAGCGAGACACACGGCGAGAGAGACACATGACGAGAGAGACAGCGAGACACATGGCGAGAGAGACTGCGAGAGAGTCAGCGAGACACACGGCAAGAGAGACAGCGAGACACACGGCGAGAGAGACAGCGAGAGAGACAGCGAGACACACGGCGAGAGAGACAGCGAGACACATGACGAGAGAGACAGCGAGAGAGACAGCGAGACACGTGGCGAGACAGACGGCAAGAGAGACAGCGAGACACACGGCGAGAGAGACAGCGAGAGAGACAGCGAGACACATGGCGAGACAGACGGCGAGAGAGACAGCGAGACACACGGCGAGAGAGACACATGGCGAGAGAGACAGCGAGACACACGGCGAGAGAGACAGCGAGACACATGGCGACAGAGACAGCAAGAAAGACAGCGAGACACACGGCGAGAGAGACAGCGAGAGAGACAGCGAGACACATGGCGAGACAGACGGCGAGAGAGACAGCGAGACACACGGCGAGAGAGACACACGGCGAGAGAGACAGCAAGAGAGACAGCGAGACACACTGCGAGAGAGACAGCGAGAGAGACAGCGAGACACACGGCGAGAGAGACAGCAAGAGAGACAGCGAGACACACGGCGAGAGAGACAGCGAAAGAGACAGCGAGACACATGGCGAGAAAGACAGCGAGCCACGCGGCGAGAGAGACAGTGAGACACACGGCGAGAGAGACATCGAGACACGCGGCGAGAGAGACAGAAAGACACATGACGAGAGAGACAGCGAGACGCACGGCGAGAGAGACAGCAAGAGAGACAGCGAGACACACGATCAGAGAGACAGCGAGACACACGGCGAGAGAGACAGCAAGAGAGACAGCGAGACACATGACGAGAGAGACACATGACGAGAGAGACAGCGAGACAAACGGCGAGAAAGACAGCAAGAGAGACAGCGAGACACATGACGAGAGAGACAGCGAGACACACGGCGAGAAAGACAGCAAGAGAGACAGCGAGACACACGACCAGAGAGACAGCGAGACGCACGGCGAGAGAGACAGCAAGAGAGACAGCGAGACACATGACGAGAGAGACACATGACGAGAGAGACAGCGAGACACACGGCGAGAAAGACAGCAAGAGAGACAGCGAGACACATGACGAGAGAGACACATGACGAGAGAGACAGCGAGACACACGGCGAGAAAGACAGCAAGAGAGACAGCGAGACACATGACGAGAGAGACAGCGAGACACACGGCGAGAAAGACAGCAAGAGAGACAGCGAGACGCACGGTGAGAGAGACAGAAAGACACATGACGAGAGAGTCAGCGAGACACAAGGCAAGAGAGATGGAAAGACACATGACGAGAGAGACAGCGTGACGCACGGCGAGAGAGACACATGACGAGAGAGACAGCGAGACACACAGCGAGAGAGACAGCGAGACACACGGTGAGAGAGACACATGACGCGAGAGACAGCGAGACACACGGCGAGAGAGACAGCGAGACACACAGCGAGAGAGACAGCGAGACACACGGCAAGAGAGACAGAAAGACACACGTCGAGAGAGACAGCGAGACACACATCGGGAGAGACACATGGCGAGACAGACAACGAGAGAGACAGCGAGAGAGACAGCGAGACACACGGCGAGGGAGACAGCGAGACACACGGCGAGGGAGACACATGACGAGAGAGACAGCGAAACACACAGCGAGAGAGACACACGGCGAGAGGGACAGCGAGACACACAGCGAGAGAGACACATGACGAGAGAGACAGCGAGACACACAGCGAGAGAGACAACGAGAGAGACAGCGAGACACACGGCGAGAGAGACACATGACGAGAGAGACAGCGAGACACACAGCGAGAGAGACACATGACGAGCGAGACAGCGAGACACACGGCGAGAGATACACACGGCGAGAGAGACAGCGAGACACACGGCGAGAGATACACACGGCGAGAGAGACAGCGAGACACAGCGAGAGAGACAGCGAGACACACGGCGAGAGCTACACATGGCGAGAAAGACAGCGAGACACACAGCGAGAGAGACAGCGAGACACACAGCGAGAGAGACACCAAGAGAGACACTGAGACACACGGCGAGAGAGACAGCGAGAGAGACAGCGAGACACATGGCGAGAGAGACAGCGAGACACACAGCGAGAGAGACAATGAGAGAGACAGCGAGAGAGACGGCGAGACACATGACGAGAGAGACACATGGCGAGCGAGACAGCGAGACACACGGCGAGAGAGACAGCGAGACACACGGCGTGAGTGACAGCGAGAGAGACAATGAGACACACGGCGAGAGAGACACATGATGAGAGAGACAGGGAGAGAGACAGCAAGACACACGGCGAGAGAGACAGCGAGAGAGACAGCGAGACACACGGCGGGAGAGACACATGGCGAGACAGGCAACGAGAGAGACAGTGAGAGAGAAAGCGAGAGAGACAGCGAGACACACGGCGAGGGAGACAGCGAGACACACGGCGAGAGAGACACATGATGAGAGAGACAGCGAGACACATGGCGAGAGAGACTGCGACAGAGACAGCGAGACACACAGCGAGAGAGACACACGGCGAGAGAGACAGCGAGACACACAGCGAGAGAAACACATGACGAGAGAGACAGCGAGACACACAGCGAGAGAAACACATGACGAGAGAGACAGCGAGACACACAGCGAGAGAGACAACGAGAGAGACAGCGAGACACACGGCGAGAGAGACACATGACGAGAGAGACAGCGAGACACACAGCAAGAGAGACAACGAGAGAGACAGCGAGACACACGGCGAGAGAGACACATGACGAGAGAGACAGCGAGACACACGGCGAGAGATACACATGGCGAGAGAGACGGCGAGAGATATACACAGCGGGAGAGACAGCGAGACACAGCGAGAGAGACAGCGAGACACACGGCGAGAGATACACATGGCGAGAAAGACAGCGAGACACACAGCGAGAGAGACAGCGAGACACACAGCGAGAGAGACAGCAAGAGATACACTGAGACACACGGCGAGAGAGACAGCGAGAGAGACAGCGAGACACACGGCGAGGGAGACAGCGAGACCCACGTCGAGAGAGACACATGACGAGAGAGACAGCGAGACACATGACGAGAGAGACACATGACGAGAGAGACAGCGAGACACACGGCGAGAAAGACAGCAAGAGAGACAGCGAGACACATGACGAGAGAGACACATGACGAGAGAGACAGCGAGACAGACGGCGAGAAAGACAGCAAGAGAGACAGCGAGACACATGACGAGAGAGACAGCGAGACACACGGCGAGAAAGACAGCAAGAGAGACAGCGAGACGCACGGTGAGAGAGACAGAAAGACACGAGGAGAGAGTCAGCGAGACACAAGGCAAGAGAGACGGAAAGACACATGACGAGAGAGACAGCGTGACGCACGGCGAGAGAGACACATGACGAGAGAGACAGCGAGACACACAGCGAGAGAGACAGCGAGACACACGGTGAGAGAGACACATGACGCGAGAGACAGCGAGACACACGGCGAGAGAGACAGCGAGACACACAGCGAGAGAGACAGCGAGACACACGGCAAGAGAGACAGAAAGACACACGTCGAGAGAGACAGCGAGACACACATCGGGAGAGACACATGGCGAGACAGACAACGAGAGAGACAGCGAGAGAGACAGCGAGACACACGGCGAGGGAGACAGCGAGACACACGGCGAGGGAGACACATGACGAGAGAGACAGCGAGACACATGGCGAGAGAGACTGCGAGAGAGACAGCGAAACACACAGCGAGAGAGACACACGGCGAGAGGGACAGCGAGACACACAGCGAGAGAGACACATGACGAGAGAGACAGCGAGACACACAGCGAGAGAGACAACGAGAGAGACAGCGAGACACACGGCGAGAGAGACACATGACGAGAGAGACAGCGAGACACACAGCGAGAGAGACACATGACGAGCGAGACAGCGAGACACACGGCGAGAGATACACACGGCGAGAGAGACAGCGAGACACACGGCGAGAGATACACACGGCGAGAGAGACAGCGAGACACAGCGAGAGAGACAGCGAGACACACGGCGAGAGCTACACATGGCGAGAAAGACAGCGAGACACACAGCGAGAGAGACAGCGAGACACACAGCGAGAGAGACACCAAGAGAGACACTGAGACACACGGCGAGAGAGACAGCGAGAGAGACAGCGAGACACATGGCGAGAGAGACAGCGAGACACACAGCGAGAGAGACAATGAGAGAGACAGCGAGAGAGACGGCGAGACACATGACGAGAGAGACACATGGCGAGCGAGACAGCGAGACACACGGCGAGAGAGACAGCGAGACACACGGCGTGAGTGACAGCGAGAGAGACAGTGAGACACACGGCGAGAGAGACACATGATGAGAGAGACAGGGAGAGAGACAGCAAGACACACGGCGAGAGAGACAGCGAGAGAGACAGCGAGACACAAGGCAGGAGAGACACATGGCGAGACAGACAACGAGAGAGACAGCGAGAGAGAAAGCGAGAGAGACAGCGAGACACACGGCGAGGGAGACAGCGAGACACACGGCGAGAGAGACACATGATGAGAGAGACAGCGAGACACATGGCGAGAGAGACTGCGAGAGAGACAGCGAGACACACAGCGAGAGAGACACACGGCGAGAGAGACAGCGAGACACACAGCGAGAGAAACACATGACGAGAGAGACAGCGAGACACACAGCGAGAGAAACACATGACGAGAGAGACAGCGAGACACACAGCGAGAGAGACAACGAGAGAGACAGCGAGACACACGGCGAGAGAGACACATGACGAGAGAGACAGCGAGACACACAGCAAGAGAGACAACGAGAGAGACAGCGAGACACACGGCGAGAGAGACACATGACGAGAGAGACAGCGAGACACACGGCGAGAGATACACATGGCGAGAGAGACGGCGAGAGATATACACGGCGAGAGAGACAGCGAGACACAGCGAGAGAGACAGCGAGACACACGGCGAGAGATACACATGGCGAGAAAGACAGCGAGACACACAGCGAGAGAGACAGCGAGACACACAGCGAGAGAGACAGCAAGAGATACACTGAGACACACGGCGAGAGAGACAGCGAGAGAGACAGCGAGACACACGGCGAGGGAGACAGCGAGACCCACGTCGAGAGAGACACATGACGAGAGAGACAGCGAGACACATGACGAGAGAGACACATGACGAGAGAGACAGCGAGACACACGGCGAGAAAGACAGCAAGAGAGACAGCGAGACACATGACGAGAGAGACACATGACGAGAGAGACAGCGAGACAGACGGCGAGAAAGACAGCAAGAGAGACAGCGAGACACATGACGAGAGAGACAGCGAGACACACGGCGAGAAAGACAGCAAGAGAGACAGCGAGACGCACGGTGAGAGAGACAGAAAGACACGAGGAGAGAGTCAGCGAGACACAAGGCAAGAGAGACGGAAAGACACATGACGAGAGAGACAGCGTGACGCACGGCGAGAGAGACACATGACGAGAGAGACAGCGAGACACACAGCGAGAGAGACAGCGAGACACACGGTGAGAGAGACACATGACGCGAGAGACAGCGAGACACACGGCGAGAGAGACAGCGAGACACACAGCGAGAGAGACAGCGAGACGCACGGCAAGAGAGACAGCAAGAGATACACTGAGACTCACGGCGAGAGAGACAGCGAGAGAGACAGCGAGACACACGGCGAGGGAGACAGCGAGACCCACGTCGAGAGAGACACATGACGAGAGAGACAGCGAGACACATGACGAGAGAGACACATGACGAGAGAGACAGCGAGACACACGGCGAGAAAGACAGCAAGAGAGACAGCGAGACACATGACAAGAGAGACACATGACGAGAGAGACAGCGAGACAGACGGCGAGAAAGACAGCAAGAGAGACAGCGAGACACATGACGAGAGAGACAGCGAGACACACGGCGAGAAAGACAGCAAGAGAGACAGCGAGACGCACGGTGAGAGAGACAGAAAGACACGAGGAGAGAGTCAGCGAGACACAAGGCAAGAGAGACGGAAAGACACATGACGAGAGAGACAGCGTGACGCACGGCGAGAGAGACACATGACGAGAGAGACAGCGAGACACACAGCGAGAGAGACAGCGAGACACACGGTGAGAGAGACACATGACGCGAGAGACAGCGAGACACACGGCGAGAGAGACAGCGAGACACACAGCGAGAGAGACAGCGAGACACACGGCAAGAGAGACAAAAGACACACGTCGAGAGAGACAGCGAGACACACATCGGGAGAGACACATGGCGAGACAGACAACGAGAGAGACAGCGAGAGAGACAGCGAGACACACGGCGAGGGAGACAGCGAGACACACGGCGAGGGAGACACATGGCGAGAGAGACAGCGAGACACATGGCGAGAGAGACTGCGAGAGAGACAGCGAAACACACAGCGAGAGAGACACACGGCGAGAGGGACAGCGAGACACACAGCGAGAGAGACACATGACGAGAGAGACAGCGAGACACGCAGCGAGAGAGACAACGAGAGAGACAGCGAGACACACGGCGAGAGAGACACATGACGAGAGAGACAGCGAGACACACAGCGAGAGAGACACATGACGAGCGAGACAGCGAGACACACGGCGAGAGATACACACGGCGAGAGAGACAGCGAGACACACGGCGAGAGATACACACGGCGAGAGAGACAGCGAGACACAGCGAGAGAGACAGCGAGACACACGGCGAGAGCTACACATGGCGAGAAAGGCAGCGAGACACACAGCGAGAGAGACAGCGAGACACACAGCGAGAGAGACACCAAGAGAGACACTGAGACACACGGCGAGAGAGACAGCGAGAGAGACAGCGAGACACATGGCGAGAGAGACAGCGAGACACACAGCGAGAGAGACAATGAGAGAGACAGCGAGAGAGACGGCGAGACACATGACGAGAGAGACACATGGCGAGCGAGACAGCGAGACACACGGCGAGAGAGACAGCGAGACACACGGCGTGAGTGACAGCGAGAGAGACAGTGAGACACACGGCGAGAGAGACACATGATGAGAGAGACAGGGAGAGAGACAGCAAGACACACGGCGAGAGAGACAGCGAGAGAGACAGCGAGACACAAGGCAGGAGAGACACATGGCGAGACAGACAACGAGAGAGACAGCGAGAGAGAAAGCGAGAGAGACAGCGAGACACACGGCGAGGGAGACAGCGAGACACACGGCGAGAGAGACACATGATGAGAGAGACAGCGAGACACATGGCGAGAGAGACTGCGAGAGAGACAGCGAGACACACAGCGAGAGAGACACACGGCGAGAGAGACAGCGAGACACACAGCGAGAGAAACACATGACGAGAGAGACAGCGAGACACACAGCGAGAGAAACACATGACGAGAGAGACAGCGAGACACACAGCGAGAGAGACAACGAGAGAGACAGCGAGACACACGGCGAGAGAGACACATGACGAGAGAGACAGCGAGACACACAGCAAGAGAGACAACGAGAGAGACAGCGAGACACACGGCGAGAGAGACACATGACGAGAGAGACAGCGAGACACACGGCGAGAGATACACATGGCGAGAGAGACGGCGAGAGATATACACGGCGAGAGAGACAGCGAGACACAGCGAGAGAGACAGCGAGACACACGGCGAGAGATACACATGGCGAGAAAGACAGCGAGACACACAGCGAGAGAGACAGCGAGACACACAGCGAGAGAGACAGCAAGAGATACACTGAGACACACGGCGAGAGAGACAGCGAGAGAGACAGCGAGACACACGGCGAGGGAGACAGCGAGACCCACGTCGGGAGAGACACATGACGAGAGAGACAGCGAGACACACAGCGAGAGAGACAACGAGAGAGACAGCGAGACACACGGCGAGAGAGACACATGACGAGTGAGACAGCGAGACACACGGCGAGAGATACACATGGCGAGAGAGACAGCGAGACACACGGCGAGAGATACACATGACGAGAGAGACAGCGAGACACACAGCGAGAGAGACAACGAGAGAGACAGCGAGACACACGGCGAGAGATACACATGGCGAGAGAGACAGCGAGACACACGGTGAGAGATACACACGGCGAGAGAGACAGCGAGACACACGTCGAGAGAGACAGAAAGACACACGTCGAGAGAGACAGAGAGACACACGGAGAGAGAGACAGCGAGACGCACGGTGAGAGAAACAGAAAGACACAAGGCGAGAGAGACAGCGAGACGCATGGTGAGAGAGACAGAAAGACACAAGGCGAGAGAGACAGCGAGATGCACGGTGAGAGAGGCAGAAAGCCACAAGGCGAGAGGGACAGCGAGAGAGACAGCGAGACACACGGTGAGAGAGACAGCGAGAGAGACAGCGAGACACACAGCGAGAGAGACAGCGAGACACACGGCGAGAGAGACAGCGAGACACACGGTGAGAGAGACAGCGAGAGAGACAGCGAGACACACAGCGAGAGAGACAGCGAGACACACGGCGAGAGAGACAGCGAGAGAGACAGCGAGACACACAGTGAGAGAGACAGCGAGAGAGACAGCAAGAGAGACAGCGAGACACACAACGAGAGAGACAGCGAGAGAGACAGCGAGACACACGGCGTGAGAGACACATGGCGAGAGAGACAGCGAGACACACAGCGAGAGAGACAGCGAGACACACGGCGAGAGAGACACATGGCGAGAGGGACAGCTAGACACACAGTGTGAGAGACAGCGAGAGAGACAGCGAGACACACGGTGAGAGAGACAGCGAGATAGACAGCGAGAGAGACAGCGAGACACACGGCGAGAGAGACACATGACGAGAGAGACAGCGAGACACACAGCAAGAGAGACAGCGAGAGAGACAGCGAGACACACGGCGATAGAGACGGCGAGAGAGACAGCGAGAAACACAGCGAGAGAGACAGCGAGAGAGACAGCGAGAGAGACAGCGAGACACACGGCGAGAGAGACGGCGAGAGAGACAGCGAGAAACACAGCGAGAGAGACAGCGAGAGAGACAGCGAGACACACGGCGAGAGAGACAGCGAGACACACAGCGAGAGAGACAGCGAGAGAGACAGCAAGACACACGGCGAGAGAGACAGCGAGACACATGACGAGAGAGACAATGAGAGAGACAGCGAGACACGTGGCGAGACAGACGGCGAGAGAGACAGCGAGACACACGGCGAGAGAGACAGCGAGAGAGACAGCGAGACACACGGCGAGACAGACTGCGAGAGAGACACATGGCGAGAGAGACACATGGCGAGAGAGACAGCGAGACACATGGCGAGAGAGACATCGAGACACATGGCGACAGAGACA
Source organism: Heterodontus francisci (assembly GCF_036365525.1). Lineage (NCBI taxonomy): Eukaryota > Metazoa > Chordata > Chondrichthyes > Heterodontiformes > Heterodontidae > Heterodontus > Heterodontus francisci. The sequence continues at coordinate 31,446,301 of NC_090397.1, read as the reverse complement.
GCAAGAGAGACAGCGAGACACACGGCGAGAGAGACACATGGCGAGAGAGACAGCGAGACACATGACAAGAGAGACATTGAGACACATGGCGACAGAGACAGCAAGAGAGACAGCGAGACACACGGCGAGAGAGACAGCGAGAGAGACAGCGAGACACACGGCGAGAGAGACAGCAAGAGAGACAGCGAGACACACGGCGAGAGAGACAGCGAGAGAGACAGCGAGACACATGGCGAGAAAGACAGCGAGCCACGCGGCGAGAGAGACAGTGAGACACACGGCGAGAGAGACATCGAGACACGCGGCGAGAGAGACAGAAAGACACATGACGAGAGAGACAGCGAGACGCACGGCGAGAGAGACAGCAAGAGAGACAGCGAGACACACGACCAGAGAGACAGCGAGACACACGGCGAGAGAGACAGCAAGAGAGACAGCGAGACACACGATCAGAGAGACAGCGAGACACACGGCGAGAGAGACAGCAAGAGAGACAGCGAGACACATGACGAGAGAGACACATGACGAGAGAGACAGCGAGACACACGGCGAGAAAGACAGCAAGAGAGACAGCGAGACACATGACGAGAGAGACACATGACGAGAAAGACAGCGAGACACACGGCGAGAAAGACAGCAAGAGAGACAGCGAGACACATGACGAGAGAGACAGCGAGACACACGGCGAGAAAGACAGCAAGAGAGACAGCGAGACGCACGGTGAGAGAGACAGAAAGACACATGACGAGAGAGACAGCGAGACACAAGGCAAGAGAGACGGAAAGACACATGACGAGAGAGACAGCGTGACGCACGGCGAGAGAGACACATGACGAGAGAGACAGCGGGACACACAGCGAGAGAGACAGCGAGACACACGGTGAGAGAGACACATGACGCGAGAGACAGCGAGACACACGGCGAGAGAGACAGCGAGACACACAGCGAGAGTCACAGCGAGACACACGGCAAGAGAGACAGAAAGACACACGTCGAGAGAGACAGCGAGACACACGGCGGGAGAGACACATGGCGAGACAGACAACGAGAGAGACAGCGAGAGAGACAGCGAGACACACGGCGAGGGAGACAGCGAGACAGACGGCGAGGGAGACACCAAGAGAGACACTGAGACACACGGCGAGAGGGACAGCGAGAGAGACAGCGAGACACATGGCGAGAGAGACAGCGAGACACACAGCGAGAGAGACAATGAGAGAGACAGCGAGAGAGACGGCGAGACACATGACGAGAGAGACACATGGTGAGCGAGACAGCGAGACACACGGCGAGAGAGACAGCGAGACACACGGCGTGAGTGACAGCGAGAGAGACAGTGAGACACACGGCGAGAGAGACACATGACGAGACAGACAACGAGAGAGACAGCGAGAGGGAAAGCGAGAGAGACAGCGAGACACACGGCGAGGGAGACAGCGAGAGAGACAGCGAGACACATGGCGGGAGAGACACATGGCGAGACAGACAACGAGAGAGACAGCGAGAGAGAAAGCGAGAGAGACAGCGAGACACACGGCGAGGGAGACAGCGAGAGAGACAGCGAGACACACGGCGAGAGAGACAGCGAGAGAGACAGCGAGACACATGGCGGGAGAGACACATGGCGAGACAGACAACGAGAGAGAAAGCGAGAGAGAAAGCGAGAGAGACTGCGAGACACACGGCGAGGGAGACAGCGAGACACACGGCGAGAGAGACACATGACGAGAGAGACAGCGAGACACATGGCGAGAGAGACTGCGAGAGAGACAGCGAGACACACAGCGAGAGAGACACACGGCGAGAGAGACAGCGAGACACACAACGAGAGAGACACATGACGAGAGAGACAGCGAGACACACAGCGAGAGAGACAACGAGAGAGACAGCGAGACACACGGCGAGGGAGACACATGACGAGAGAGACAGCGAGACACACAGCAAGAGAGACAACGAGAGAGACAGCGAGACAGACGGCGAGAGAGACACATGACGAGAGAGACAGCGAGACACACGGCGAGAGATACACATGGCGTGAGAGACGGCGAGAGATATACACGGCGAGAGAGACAGCGAGACACAGCGAGAGAGACAGCGAGACACACGGCGAGAGATACACATGGCGAGAAAGACAGCGAGACACACAGCGAGAGAGACAGCGAGACACACAGCGAGAGAGACAGCAAGAGATACACTGAGACACACGGCGAGAGAGACAGCGAGAGAGACAGCGAGACACACGGCGAGGGAGACAGCGAGACCCACGGCGAGAGAGACACATGACGAGAGAGACAGCGAGACACACAGCGAGAGAGACAACGAGAGAGACAGCGAGACACACGTCGAGAGAGACAGAAAGACACACGTCGAGAGAGACAGAGAGACACACGGAGAGAGAGACAGCGAGACGCACGGTGAGAGAAACAGAAAGACACAAGGCGAGAGAGACAGCGAGACGCACGGTGAGAGAGACAGAAAGACACAAGGCGAGAGAGACAGCGAGATGCACGGTGAGAGAGGCAGAAAGCCACATGACGAGAGAGACACATGGTGAGCGAGACAGCGAGACACACGGCGAGAGAGACAGCGAGACACACGGCGTGAGTGACAGCGAGAGAGACAGTGAGACACACGGCGAGAGAGACACATGACGAGACAGACAACGAGAGAGACAGCGAGAGAGAAAGCGAGAGAGACAGCGAGACACACGGCGAGGGAGACAGAGAGAGAGACAGCGAGACACACGGCGGGAGAGACACATGGCGAGACAGACAACGAGAGAGACAGCGAGAGAGAAAGCGAGAGAGACAGCGAGACACACGGCGAGGGAGACAGCGAGAGAGACAGCGAGACACACGGCGAGAGAGACAGCGAGAGAGACAGCGAGACACATGGCGGGAGAGACACATGGCGAGACAGACAACGAGAGAGAAAGCGAGAGAGAAAGCGAGAGAGACAGCGAGACACACGGCGAGGGAGACAGCGAGACACACGGCGAGAGAGGCACATGACGAGAGAGACAGCGAGACACATGGCGAGAGAGACTGCGAGAGAGACAGCGAGACACACAGCGAGAGAGACACACGGCGAGTGAGACAGCGAGACACACAACGAGAGAGACACATGATGAGAGAGACAGCGAGACACACAGCGAGAGAGACAACGAGAGAGACAGCGAGACACACGGCGAGGGAGACACATGACGAGAGAGACAGCGAGACACACAGCAAGAGAGACAACGAGAGAGACAGCGAGACAGACGGCGAGAGAGACACATGACGAGAGAGACAGCGAGACACACGGCGAGAGATACACATGGCGAGAGAGACGGCGAGAGATATACACGGCGAGAGAGACAGTGAGACACAGCGAGAGAGACAGCGAGACACACGGCGAGAGATACACATGGCGAGAAAGACAGCGAGACACACAGCGAGAGAGACAGCGAGACACACAGCGAGAGAGACAGCAAGAGATACACTGAGACACACGGCGAGAGAGACAGCGAGAGAGACAGCGAGACACACGGCGAGGGAGACAGCGAGACCCACGGCGAGAGAGACACATGACGAGAGAGACAGCGAGACACACAGCGAGAGAGACAACGAGAGAGACAGCGAGACACACGTCGAGAGAGACAGAAAGACACACGTCGAGAGAGACAGAGAGACACACGGAGAGAGAGACAGCGAGACACACGTCGAGAGAGACAGAAAGACACACGTCGAGAGAGACAGAGAGACACACGGAGAGAGAGACAGCGAGACGCAGGGTGAGAGAAACAGAAAGACACAAGGCGAGAGAGACAGCGAGATGCACGGTGAGAGAGGCAGAAAGCCACAAGGCGAGAGAGACAGCGAGAGAGACAGCGAGACACACGGTGAGAGAGACAGCGAGAGAGACAGCGAGACACACAGCGAGAGAGACAGCGAGACACACAGCGAGAGAGACAGCGAGACACACGGCGAGAGAGACAGCGAGAGAGACAGCGAGACACACGGTGAGAGAGACAGCGAGAGAGACAGCGAGACACACGGCGTGAGAGACACATGGCGAGAGAGACAGCAAGAGTGACAGCGAGACACACAACGAGAGAGACAGCGAGACACACGGTGAGAGAGACAGCGAGAGAGACAGCGAGACACACGGCGTGAGAGACACATGGCGAGAGAGACAGCGAGAGAGACAGCGAGACACACGGCGCGAGAGACACATGGCGAGAGAGACAGCAAGACACACAGCGAGAGAGACAGCGAGACACACGGCGAGAGAGACACATGGCGAGAGGGACAGCGAGACACACAGCGTGAGAGACAGCGAGAGAGTCAGCGAGACACACGGTGAGAGAGACAGCGAGATAGACAGCGAGAGAGACAGCGAGACACACGGCGAGAGAGACACATGACGAGAGAGACAGCGAGACACACAGCAAGAGAGACAGCGAGAGAGACAGCGAGACACACGGCGATAGAGACGGCGAGAGAGACAGCGAGAAACACAGCGAGAGAGACAGCGAGAGAGACAGCGAGAGAGACAGCGAGACACACGGCGAGAGAGACGGCGAGAGAGACAGCGAGAAACACAGCGAGAGAGACAGCGAGAGAGACAGCGAGACACACGGCGAGAGAGACAGCGAGACACACAGCGAGAGAGACAGCGAGAGAGACAGCGAGACACACGGCGAGAGAGACAGCGAGACACATGACGAGAGAGACAGCGAGAGAGACAGCGAGACACGTGGCGAGACAGACGGCGAGAGAGACAGCGAGACACACGGCGAGAGAGACAGCGAGAGAGACAGCGAGACACATGGCGAGACAGACGGCGAGAGAGACAGCGAGACACACGGCGAGAGAGACACATGGCGAGAGAGACAGCGAGACACATGGCGACAGAGACATCGAGACACATGGCGACAGAGACAGCAAGAGAGACAGCGAGACACACGGCGAGAGAGACACATGGCGAGAGAGACAGCGAGACACATGACAAGAGAGACATCGAGACACATGGCGACAGAGACAGCAAGAGAGACAGCGAGACACACGGCGAGAGAGACAGCGAGAGAGACAGCGAGACACACGGCGAGAGAGACAGCAAGAGAGACAGCGAGACACACGGCAAGAGAGACAGCGAGAGAGACAGCGAGACACATGGCGAGAAAGACAGCGAGCCACGCGGCGAGAGAGACAGTGAGACACACGGCGAGAGAGACATCGAGACACGCGGCGAGAGAGACAGAAAGACACATGACGAGAGAGACAGCGAGACGCACGGCGAGAGAGACAGCAAGAGAGACAGCGAGACACACGACCAGAGAGACAGCGAGACACACGGCGAGAGAGACAGCAAGAGAGACAGCGAGACACATGACGAGAGAGACACATGACGAGAGAGACACATGACGAGAGAGACAGCGAGACACACGGCGAGAAAGACAGCAAGAGAGACAGCGAGACACATGACGAGAGAGACAGCGAGACACACGGCGAGAAAGACAGCAAGAGAGACAGCGAGACGCACGGTGAGAGAGACAGAAAGACACATGACGAGAGAGACAGTGAGACACAAGGCAAGAGAGACGGAAAGACACATGACGAGAGAGACAGCGTGACGCACGGCGAGAGAGACACATGACGAGAGAGACAGCGAGACACACAGCGAGAGAGACAGCAAGACACACGGTGAGAGAGACACATGACGCGAGAGACAGCGAGACACACGGCGAGAGAGACAGCGAGACACACAGCGAGAGAGACAGCGAGACACACGGCAAGAGAGACAGAAAGACACACGTCGAGAGAGACAGCGAGACACACGGCGGGAGAGACACATGGCGAGACAGACAACGAGAGAGACAGCGAGAGAGACAGCGAGACACACGGTGAGGGAGACAGCGAGACACACGGCGAGGGAGACACATGACGAGAGAGACAGCGAGACACATGGCGAGAGAGACTGCGAGAGAGACAGCGAGACACACAGCGAGAGAGACACACGGTGAGAGGGACAGCGAGACACACAGCGAGAGAGACACATGACGAGAGAGACAGCGAGCCGCACGGCGAGAGAGACAGCGAGACACACAGCGAGACACACAGCGAGAGAGACTCATGGCGAGAAAGACAGCGAGACACACAGTGAGAGAGACAGCGAGACACACAACGAGACACACAGCGAGAGTGACACATGGCGAGAGAGACAGCGAGGCGCACAGCGATAGAGACAACGAGACACACGGCAAGAGAGACACATGACGAGAGAGACAGCGAGCCACACGGCGAGAGAGACACATGACGAGAGAGACAGCGAGACACACGGCAAGAGAGACAGCGAGAGAGACAGCGAGACACACGGCGAGAGAGACAACGAGACACACAGCGTGAGTGACACATGGCGAGAGAGACAGCGAGGCGCACAGCGATAGAGACAACGAGACACATGGCAAGAGAGACACATGACGAGAGAGACAGCGAGCCACACGGCGAGAGAGACACATGACGAGAGAGACAGCGAGACACACGGCGAGAGAGACAGCGAGAGAGACAGCGAGACACACGGTGAGAGAGACTGCGAGACACACAGCGAGAGAGACAGTGAGAGAGACAGCGAGACACACAGCAGGAGAGACGACGGGAGAGAAAGACAAAGAGAGAGAGACGGAGAGAGAGAGACACCAGTGAGCTGTTTTCTGGAGAGACAGCTGCTCTCAGATCACCAGTACAGCAAAATGCTGCTAAGATTTCACCCCAGTTCAAAGTTTGCACAACAGAGAAGACCAATGGGGGGTCACCAGAAATTGCCTATTTACGTAAGTCCTGTCGAATGTGCTCCAAAGAAGCGAACAAAGAGGCCGTTGGCTTTGAGGAGGACACTGGGAGATCCAACCCATTACGGTTGGGAGGAGTTTGGGACTTTTAACTGCAAGGATACCATTTTTGATGAGAACACTGCATCATATAAATGTGGTGGGGTTTTTGAGAGTGTTAATGAGTTAATGGGAAATACCTACTTCCGTAATTTGGTGCATTAGCAACCTACTAAGTACTGTTTAGTTAATGTAATTTTTAGTTTTGTTATAGCAAAATTCTTAAAATGTGAAATCTTATTGTGATTCTTTAATTAGTCATTGGGAAGTTATTGGTCTCTACTGAGGTCGTAACAATAGTCAATTCTGAAATGACAACAGCACAGATGGCCATTTCAGCAACAAATAGGCTGAGGCAGAGGTGGAGGCGGGCAACAATAAAGGTGATCTTTGTGCTCGGGAGGATATTGTGTCAGAAGCTCAGCTCAGGGTTGAATGGGACACTGATAATGCAAACAAGGTTCCTCAACTTGAGCTGATGGCTAGGAAGGTTGGTGGTGAGGATACAGAGTTTGTGCTGAGGGCTGAAGACATTAGCTTTGGTGTTCATAAGGTTTTGCTGGAGGAAATTGTGGCTCATTCAAGAATGGATATTAGACCAGTAGACAGGTGGTACAGAAGCAATGGAGGAAGCGAGAGAAGTAGTGCAGAAGTAGAGCATCCGCAGTGTGCATATGGAAGCTTATTCCATCTTTGCAGATGATGTAACCAAGGGGCAGTATGAAGATTTATGGACCTATGTGAGTTTATGAGGTGAGGGTTAGGGGTGGGAAGAAAAGCTAGTGGTTGAGCTGTTCAGGCCATGATCAGATAGGCAAGAGTGGAACCAAGTGAGGGTAATCCATTGAGCTGGATAGCAAAGGCTCTGACCAAAATTGTTCAAACATTCTTTGATATGGAAATATTAGGAACATACAGAAAAGAACAGGAAAGGACCTGCTGATCGATCTAACCTACCCCATCCTGATATGGTGCAACCTTCATACACTATCACCTCCCACCCCACCTTTCCTCCTTTGGATGAGAAAGAACAGGAGTGATGGGCATGAGGAACTTAGTACAGGTTAAGATATGGGCAGCAGAGTTTTGGCTGTGTAGAATTTATGGATGGTGGGAAACGGGAGGCTTTTGAAAGTCCATATACACAGCATCAATCGTATTACCTTCAAAAACCCTCTCCAGTACATCATCAAAGAGTTCAATCAAATTGGTCGAATGTGATTTGCCTTTACCAAATCCATGCCTACTTTAATTTCTTGACCGATACTTTTCCCAACTGCCAATTAATTTTGCCCCAGATTTTCCCTTAAAGTTTCCCTACTGTTGGATCCCATTAGTTGCACAAAGAGAAACGAAGTCCGACTGTAGCTTTAAGAAACTTTATTGCAGTACTTAATTGTTACATCTTCAGAAAACTTAACAATGAACTGAACTAAAACTAAAATCAACACATACACTGAACTAACCTAAAACTAAAATCAACACATACACTGAACTAACCCACCCCCCCATCCAAACTAACTCTTCGCGCCAAATCAAGCCTTATTATAGTTATTCATACAAATCAGTAACACCTACTCTTTGTTCCCAATTGGTCTACAAACTTCTGCAGTTTCTTGGTGTTGGGGCCTGATTGGGGTACTGCCTTGTCAATTTGTTTTAACTTCTTATTCCAGTTTCCCATCCCCTTATCTCCTTGTGAACCGTTAGGCTGATTGTTGTACAATAGGCTACTATGAAGCAGTCTGCAGCTGTCCCGTTAGTTTCTGCTTGTTAGTCTGTTTCTGCTGATAAGTTAACTCTGCAGCCCTGAAGTTATGAAGTCATTTCTGATAAGCTGTCTCTACAGCTCCAAGGTTGTTTTGTTAGTAGGCGATACTTAATTGATTAGTTCACTTTAAATGTCCCCAATAGTTCGGTTCCCACAGTCCCCCCTTTGATTCTTCAAAACACTTTTAAGAATCATTCCCTTGATCCCACCTAGGTGCCTTTAATGGTCTCTATTTGTCTAGAAACAGCCTTCAACACCTGGAGGGGTCGCACTCAATACGTTGCCTGCTTGTGCCACAAGAGGGGCCCACGGGAGCTCTGTAAAGGCATAAGTTTTGCAGGGGCTTCAGTTACTTGTTTACAACATGAAAGGTGGTACACTTGTACAATTACAATTTCATTTAAGCATCACTGTTACATAATCGATTGTACAAACATAATACAATTCCATTCTTAGAGTACATTGATCATTCATTAATTCATTTTAAGTATATATGAAAAGGTTATACAATTACCCTTTTATGGCATAACTAATTGTCTCTCCTTTTATAGAGCAAGTTCGAACACCAATTGCTTTTCGGGTAGCTGTCCAACCTGTATTCATACATCCTCTTACATAATTAATTTCTTAAGTTGCGAAATTAAGTAGGTCACACATAACACCATGATACCCAAAACCACTATCAGGACATGGGAGATAATTCTAAACCAGGGGTGTATCTGCACGTTTGACCCCCAGTTCCATAAGTCCTCCTGCCAGGTAGAATCATTTATCTCGTCAATCTCATCTTGTAGCATCTTCGACTGTTGTTCCAGATTGTAGTACACTACAGCAATGACTTCTAGCTGCTGTCTCTCTTTACCCAAGCCTGTGGGCAATGGCTGAATAGTATATTCATATTCCCGGAGGTAATTTGCCAAATCCTCCTTAATACTTTCTGTCACAGTTATCATTTCTGTCTTTTGTTTATGTATCTCTACCAACTCCATCTTCCCTACTCGGGTTGGTATTTGTGGGTTGAACCAAAATGTACTGTTGCTCACCGGACAAGTCCGTTTATGTCCATACTGGTACTCCTTCGCTGTGGTGGTTAAGCAATATCTCCCCTTTCCCATATAGGCCACATGGGTTAGCCCTGATAATGCTTTCCTAGTCTCCATGGTGCAATTTACAGTGGCATTAAATCCACATCTTGATTCTGCTGTTTTATATAGGATGAGGACCTGGTTTTCCAGACTACACTCAGACAATGTTGTTCCAATTACCTCTTTTCCAATTTCCACAACATTTCCATATCATAGGGTAATATATCATAGTATTTTATGTAATCTTTTCCCCTTATCACCACTATATTTTCTACTTCATGTAATTGTATCCCTAACTTATCGCTCAGAATTACAGATATTCCCAGCACTACTCCAATACTCATAGATCCTGTATTTACACATTCCTGACCTTTCCATACCTTAAATTTTCTGATTTGGCACCTGGTAATTTTATCATTTGTGTGACTAGCTAAGTCATCCAACTGGGTGTCATTGATCCAAACTGGCACTTGTCCTGCATCAATTTGCCTCAAATTTTCCTTTGTTTGTTCTAACATCCACGGACCATATGTACTACAAACACTTTCATTATTTGAAATGATATCATTAATAGTATGAGCATGACCTTCTAGTACTCTCATCAGTCCTGTAATTAGTTCAGTTGCTCTGCATGTAACAAATCACATTTTCTTCCTTTCCCGGTATCTCTTTGCATACCAGGTGGTGTTTATTTTGGAGTCTGTCATTTGCTGTTGACTTTATATACCTTCATTTGGGACCAGTGTTTCCATCGGCCCTTCCCTTTTACCATTACTTTGTCTCCCACAACAGGCACCTTCGTCTGTTCCTCTTTCATGTCTATTTCTATAGAATCTCCTGCCTCAGCTCATACAGTTGCCTGCACAGCTCCTTCACAAATCACCCTTCCTGTCACCGTATTCATCAAGTCCTTTCCTACTTTAGCTACACCACTCTGTCCCTTTTGTTCCTTTTTCAAAATATCCTTTACTAGCTGACTAAGAGTTCTAACCTTCTGGTCCACCTTTTCCAAATCTATAGTATTGACAATTGAAGTTCCCATATGAAGGACTGTGGTTGCGTCATTCAATAAACTACGTTTATGTCTCTTTCCCTTTATTATTCCCTCATCACCAAATTCTTGTCTTAGCAATTGTTACAGTAATACCTTGTACAACTTTCGGGTCTTCTCAGGGCACCAGCCAGGTAGCTGGATATCTGAGATATTCAATATTACCGGTACCAACTCAAGCTTTATATTATCATATACAATTTTAGTGGTATGGACCAGAACCCATTGCTAATGTCCAACACAGTAAACCACTTAGACTGTTTTGTTTTTTACTTTCTAAAACTTTGGGATTGTCCTCTTAAATATCAGATAGATTTCCCTTTGAGTGCTTTAAATAACCACTCATATTAATTACATTTTGTTTATTGATTCCAATTTCTTATGCCCAGACTTGGTGGTATTTTTTGTATGTTAAAGACAGAAGTGCTTGCAACTATCTCTCCTTCTCAAGCACTTTGTCTCATTGATATAGATGCTGTGACATTTGATGTCTGCAATTCAGTTCTTAAATTCTCAAAGCTGCTGGATCTCTTGCTGTGGCATCAGTTCTCATGTGGCCTTGGAACCTGCCGTCACCTGCTTATAAAAAAACACAAAGAATCCACTGTGGCTCTGCCCCTGAGCCCAATGGGTTAATTTTTCCACTTATATCTGTCAATTTAGAAATTTAAAATTTAACAATGTCCAATATGTATAAATTTTACTCTCAGCAATGCAAAAATTGTGTGGTGGTTTAAATGGAAAAAACAATAGCTGCAGTCTCCAAGGGGGCGGAGCAAAACATTCTCAGCTGCATCACTTTACGAAACCTTTTTTTCTGATCGAAAAGAACTACTCTCCATTTTAAACTTTTTTCAATCCTTTTGGTATCCTTAGGGTTTGAAAACAACAAAATCATTAGTAACATTGTCAACTTCAAAGGAAAGCATCTCCATCAGGAAAGACAGCATTTTAGATCAAACTGCAATTGTTTTCAAATTTTTTGTAAGAGGTTTCTAATGCCAGGATTTTTTATAACAAAGATGATACCAAATTCCAATGCACTGCAATAAATATTTAAAAACCAAAACTGCCAATGTTACATGAACGAGTCTTATGTCCGGAACTGAAGACTCCTCCAAAACTTGACATAATAAACTTGAAAGTTCATTGTGGCCACAAATGAAATTTCCAGTTTTTCAACTTAACAGGTCAATTAACCTTAATCGTATAAACTTAACTCAGACTTATTAACTTATAATTCTTATTAACTGCACACAGAACAGAATAGTACGTGCTTTTTTAAAAAAGATATGTAAATTACGTCATTTTTCTTGTTCTTTCTTCAGGCGCCTTTTCAAATGCCTGTGATAAAACTAAAAACTAAAAACTAAAGGAAAAGTTATTTAACATTCTTAACACAGAAGATTTAACACCAACTCCTTACACAAACTTTAAACAAGATTTCTTTCCTATATCTCCTTTGTTTATCCTTCTCTCCCTTAAACCAATATCCAATTCCTGACATTTGCTACTTAAACACAGTCAGTAAAACATGTCTTTAATTTAAACTCCAAAATAAAACAAGAACATATTTGAAACTGGAACTCCAATTATAGCAGTGTTTTAAACTTCAAATTGGATTTCTGACAAACATCTTCAGACCTTCAAGGCTGAAGCTTATCTCTTAGAAAATTGTTCATTGCCTTTTCACAGTTGCACAATCAACTTTTAAAATAAAAATAAAACTTTAACTTAAAATATAATTCAATTTTATATCCCATTACTGGGTGCACAATCTTAAATCAAAATTAATACACTCAACAATCACTTTTCTCACCCATTCAATTCCAAACAACTTAATAGACCCATGCTTTCAACATTAAAGCCAGACAACAAAGAGTTAATGACAGTCAGTTCTACAGAACACAAGTTGTACAGAACACAAGCTGTACATCCTAGGGACATTCAATTCATTTGTGGAAGCTTCCAACATTCACACATTCAAATCAAAGACACAGTAACTTGTTTTTACTCTAAAACATAGTCTTTTATGTCACTCTGCCATAAACTTTGTCATGGAGCCTTTAACAGCCAAGGACCATTGGGTCCATTCTTTATCCTTACCCAAACTCTCTTTTTATCTTCCAGGGACCACTGTCCCATGGAGGTGCCATATTTTTGCCCAATTTCAGTGTATGTTTTAGCCAAATCAAACTGTTGCTCTATATATTCTTTTAACTGCCGAAGGATTTCATCTTCGGGAACGTCAGGTGGGGCCCGCCCCCCTTTGACGGTAGTTGGTAACTGTCGATTGCCTTTGTTGGTCATTTTATCAATGCCATAGGGTCGGTATAACCGGGTACTTTTACAGATAAACTCGAGCCGAGGGGGCTTCCTTCGAAGCCCGTGGGCTTAATAGCTGGGTCAGTATTATGCCAAATACCGCCAAATAAGGCGCCTGAATATATATATAGGGGGTTTCCATTTTCCCCCCGAGTGTCGAGTTGCGAAACAGAAAGGTTCGGGATCGCGGGGTGGAGTACCGAGCTTAGACAATGGCCAAGGACTTTTTTTTAAAACAAAGAGGAGTCCTTACCTCCGGGGCCCGATAAAGGTCCGATGTCCAGTGCTTTGGTCTTTATCCTCCAGCGATCCTGCCGACTACGCCAAATTGTTGGATCCCATTAGTTGCACAAAGAGAAACGAAGTCCGACTGTAGCTTTAAGAAACTTTATTGCAGTACTTAATTGTTACATCTTCAGAAAACTTAACAATTAACTGAACTAAAACTAAAATCAACACATACACTGAACTAACACTGAACTAACCTAAAACTAAAAGCAACACACACACTGAACTAACCCCCCCCCCCCCCCCACCCGAACTAACTCTTCGCGCCAAATCAAGCTTTATTATAGTTATTCATACAAATCAGTAACACCTACTCTTTGTTCTCAATTGGTCTACAAACTTCTGCAGTTTCTTGGTGTTGGGGCCTGATTGGGGTACTGCCTTGTCAATTTGTTTTAACTTCTTACTCCAGTTTCCCATCCCCTTATCTCCTTGTGAACCGTTAGGCTGATTGTTGTACAATAGGCTACTATGAAGCAGTCTGCAGCTGTCCCGTTAGTTTCTGCTTGTTAGTCTGTTTCTGCTGATAAGTTAACTCTGCAGCCCTGAAGTTATGAAGTCATTTCTGATAAGCTGTCTCTGCAGCTCCAAGGTTATTTTGTTAGTAGGCTATACTTAATTGATTCGTTCACTTTAAATGTCCCCAATAGTTCTGTTCCCACACCTACCACCAATATTAGGCTGACTGGCCTGCTGTTTCCAGATTTATTCCTCTTCCTTTTTTTGAGGGGTGTTGCATTTGCATTCCTCCAGTCTTCTGGCATCACCCCTATATTTAAGTAGGATTAGAAAAGTATGACCAGAGCCTCTGCAATTTCCACCCTTACTTCCTTCAGTAAACTAGGATGCATCCCAGTCAGGCTAGGTGACTTTTCTACTTCAAGTACTGCCAACCTTACAGGTGCCTCTTTATATATTTTAATCCTATCCAATATCACTATCGCCTCCTCCTTTACTGCTACATTTGCAGCATCTTTCTTCCCTAGTAACAGATGCAAGGTACTCAATTAGTAGCTCAGCCATACCCTCTAACACAAGATAATTTCCCTTTTGGCCACTAATCCGCTCCACCCTTCCTTCAACAACCCTTTTACTATCTTTGTTTAGAAAATGGAATGGCACTTACAAAAACAGATTCCATGTAAACCCAATTACAAACATTTTGACCAGATAAAAGCTCACAACTTCAAGAGAAGGGAATTCTTAACAAACAATTAAGTGGGAATGGTAGCTAATGATATTACCATATGTGGTAACAAAAGTGGGAAAAACACACAAAGGTAACACCTACATTCCAAAAGATGAGATGATAGATTAGAAACAGTATAAACCTGAGAGTTTTGAATGGAAAAACCAAATGTATTGAATTCCTCATCAATGCTTCTCAACCTATGGTAAGAAGGGCTGACTGCATGACAAGAGAATTCTGCTCTTAACCGAGAGTGTTTTGTCTTGTTAAGTAGGAGGCTTACTCAGGGAATTTAAGGTAACAGTTTACTTTGAATTGTGATGAATATTCTAAGATATTTTGCTGTAACATTGTCAAGATTGAACTTTTGGATTCTATTTTAGAAATAAGATTATGTTTTACATCTCTTACTAATCTTTGCTGGGACGAGGGAGCAGTACCACAGGACATGCGCGATGCCAACATCATCACCCTCTATAAAAACAAAGGTGACCGCGGTGACTGCAACAACTACCGTGGAATCTCCCTGCTCAGCATAGTGGGGAAAGTCTTTGCTCGAGTCGCTCTGAACAGGCTCCAGAAGCTGGCCGAGCGCGTCTACCCTGAGGCACAGTGTGGCTTTCGTGCAGAGAGATCGACTATTGACATGCTGTTCTCCCTTCGTCAGATACAGGAGAAATGCCGTGAACAACAGATGCCCCTCTACATTGCTTTCATTGATCTCACCAAAGCCTTTGACCTCGTCAGCAGACGTGGTCTCTTCAGACTACTAGAAAAGATCGGATGTCCACCAAAGCTACTAAGTATCATCACCTCATTCCATGACAATATGAAAGGCACAATTCAACATGGTGGCTCCTCATCAGAGCCCTTTCCTATCCTGAGTGGTGTGAAACAGGGCTGTGTTCTCGCACCCACACTTTTTGGGATTTTCTTCTCCCTGCTGCTTTCACATGCGTTCAAATCCTCTGAAGAAGGAATTTTCCTCCACACAAGATCAGGGGGCAGGTTGTTCAACCTTGCCCGTCTAAGAGCGAAGTCCAAAGTACGGAAAGTCCTCATCAGAGAACTCCTCTTTGCTGACGATGCTGCTTTAACATCTCACACTGAAGAATGCCTGCAGAGTCTCATCGACAGGTTTGCGTCTGCCTGCAATGAATTTGGCCTAACCATCAGCCTCAAGAAAATGAACATCATGGGGCAGGATGTCAGAAATGCTCCATCCATCAATATTGGCGACCACGCTCTGGAAGTGGTTCAAGAGTTCACCTACCTAGGCTCAACTATCACCAGTAACCTGTCTCTAGATGCAGAAATCAACAAGCGCATGGGTAAGGCTTCCACTGCTATGTTCAGACTGGCCAAGAGAGTGTGGGAAAATGGCGCACTGACACGGAACACAAAAGTCCGAGTGTATCAGGCCTGTGTCCTCAGTACCTTGCTCTACGGCAGCGAGGCCTGGACAACGTATGCCAGCCAAGAGCGACGTCTCAATTCATTCCATCTTCGCTGCCTTCGGAGAATACTTGGCATCAGGTGGCAGGACTATATCTCCAACACAGAAGTCCTTGAAGCGGCCAACATCCCCAGCTTATACACACTACTGAGTCAGCGGCGCTTGAGATGGCTTGGCCATGTGAGCCGCATGGAAGATGGCAGGATCCCCAAAGACACATTGTACAGCGAGCTCGCCACTGGTATCAGACCCACCGGCCGTCCATGTCTCCGTTATAAAGACGTCTGCAAACGCGACATGAAATCGTGTGACATTGATCACAAGTCGTGGGAGTCAGTTGCCAGCATTCGCCAGAGCTGGCGGGCAGCCATAAAGACAGGGCTAAATTGTGGCGAGTCGAAGAGACTTAGTAGTTGGCAGGAAAAAAGACAGAGGCGCAAGGGGAGAGCCAACTGTGCAACAGCCCCAACAAACAAATTTCTCTGCAGCACCTGTGGAAGAGCCTGTCACTCCAGAATTGGCCTTTATAGCCACTCCAGGCGCTGCTTCACAAACCACTGACCACCTCCAGGCGCGTATCCATTGTCTCTCGAGATAAGGAGGCCCAAAAGAAAAAAAAAGAACTAATCTTTGATATTGTAGTATACTTAGCCACTTAAAGTGTATTGCATGTTTAATTCTTTAATAAATATATAAAAGTTAATAAATCGTCTCATGTAGCATTCTATATACAACTACAAGAACCCCCTCTCTGTGTCTCCTTAAGTGGGGAATAGAGAACAGAAAACAAGCAGTGTTGTTTAAGAGAAGTTTTCAGACTGGAGGCATATAAACAGTAGTTTCTCCAATGGGTCAGTGTTGAGACTATTGCTTTTCTGCACACTACAATTCTCAAAAGATTCAATGAATTGATGGTGCTCAGAAAGTAACCTTTAACAGACAGGCCCTGAATGGCACATATCTCAGAACTTATTGTATTAAGGTTAGCCTGAAGCTGGCCATTCACTCTATTTCAGGCTGCTTCTCTGTTACCTCATGCACTTCTCCTGAATCACACTGAATTTTTCTCCAAATGCTCGAACACTATATTTTCCCCGGGCAAAGATATTTCTTCATTGATGCTTACAGCAGTTGAGTAAATGTTGCAGTATGGTGCAAAGAGGCTGTGCCTTCTGCATCTGCAAACTGCTGCTCTCTATACAAACATACGAATTAGCAGGAGTAGGCCACTCAGCCTCTTGAGCCTACTCCACCATTCAATAAGATCATGGCTGATATGATTTTAACCTCGACTCCACGTTCCTGCCTCACCCGATAACCTTTCACCCCCCTTCCTTATCAAAAATCTATCTACCTCTGCCTTAAAAATACCTGCCTGGTCTAGGTAAGTTGCTTACCATGTATTTGCATTCATTACAATACACTAGGGGGCGGGGGCGGGGGCGGGGGTGGGGGGCTGCACCAAGGTCTCGCCGCCGCAGGTAAAATGCAGCGGGGCCTTCTTGGTGTGGGGGTCGTAACACAAAGATAGGTAGGAAAGTAAGTTGTGAAGAGGACATAAGGAGGCTACAAAGGGATATAGATAGGTTAAGTGAGTGGGAAAAGATCTGGCAAATGGAGTATAATGTGGGAAAATGTGAAATTGTCCATTTTGGCAGGAAGAATAAAAAAGAAGCTTATTATCTAAATGGTGAGAGATTGCAGAGCTCTGAGATGCAGAGGGATCTGGGTGCATGAATTGCAAAAGGTTAGTATGCAAGTACAGCAAGTAATTAGGAAAGTTGATAGAATGTTATCATTTATTCCAAGGGGAATTGAATACAAAAGTAGGGAGTTTATGCTTCAATTATACAGGGCATTGGTGAGACCACATCTGGAGTACTGTGTACAGTAGTGGCCTCCTTATTTAAGGAAGGATGTAAATGCGTTGGAAGCAGTTCAGAGAAGGTCTACGAGACTAATACCTGGAATGGGTGGATTGTATTTTGAGGAATGGTTGGTCAGGCTTGGCTTGTATCCGCTGGAGTTTAGAAGATTAAGAGGCGACTTGATTGAAACATATAAGGTTCTAAGGGGTCTTGATAGGGTGGATGTGGAAAGGATATTTCCTCTTGTGGGAGAATCTAGAACTAGGGATCACTGTTTAAAAATAAGGGGTCACCCATTTAAGATAGATGTGGAGAAATTTACTCTCTCAGAGGGTCATAAGTCTTTGGAACTGTCTTCCTGAAAAGGCGATGGAAGAAGAGTCTTTGAATATTCTTAACGCAGACGTAGATAGATTTTTGATAAGCGCAAGGGGGTGAAAGGTTATTGGGGGTAGGCGGAAAAGTGAGGTTGAGGTTACAATCAGATCAACCATGATCTTATTGAATGATGGAGCAGGCTTGAGGGGCTGAGTGGCCTACTCCTGCTCCTAACTTGTAAGTTCATATGTATGTTCGTATGTCCCTTCATCCAAGTTACTTATATAAACTGCAAAATGTTGAGGCCCAGCACTGATCCCTGCAGCACACCACTCGCTATATCTTGCCAACCAGAAAATGACCCATTTTTGTCTACTCTGTTTCCTGTTAGCTGGCCAATCTTCTATCCATGCCAATATGTTACCCCCTACACCATCTTTTATTTTCCTCAATAACCTTTGATGTGACACCTTATGAAATGCTTTCTGGAAATCTAAGTACAGTACATCCACCAGTTCCCCTTTTTCCACAGCATGTTATTTCTTCAAAGAACTCCAATAAATTGGTTAAACATGATTTCCCTTTCACAATACCACGCTGCCTCTGCCTGATTACCTTGAATTTTTCTAAATGCCCTGCTACAACGTCTTTAATAATAGTTTCTAACATTTTCTCTAAGACAGATGTTATGTTAGTTTCCTTCTTTCTGTCTCCCTCCCTTTTTGAATAAAGGAGTTACATTCGCTATTTTCCAATCTAATGGAACCTTTCGCAAATCGAGGGAATTTTGGAAAATTAAGACCAATGCATCAGCTATTTCACTAGCCACTTCTTTTAGGACCCTAGGATGAAGTTCATCAGGACCCGGGGACTTGTCAGCCCGCAGTTCCTCCCTGCCTTACATTTCCTGATTACAGTTATTTCTGGGATGTTACTTGTATCCTCTATAATGAAGACCGATGTAAAATACCTGTTCAATTCATCTGCTACTTCTTTATTTTCCCTTTTTAATTCCCCAGACTTACTTTCTATAGGACCAACACTCACTGTTAACACTTTTCTATTTTAAATATCTATAGAAACTCTTAATATCTGTTTTTATATTTCTAGCTGGCTTTCTCTTGTCCTCTAATTTTTCCCTCCTTATCAATCTTTTAGTCGTTCTTTGCTGTTCTTTATATTCTGTTCAATTGTCTGACCAGCTACCCATCTTTGCGCAATTATATGCTTTTTCTTTCGGTTTTAGTTAATCATGGATGGTGGATCCTCCCCTTGGAATTTTTTTCTCGTTGGAATCTATCCATTCTGTCTATTCTGAAATATCACCTTAAATCTCTGCCACTGCATCTCTATTGACCTATCCCTTAACCTAATTTGCCAATTCACTTTAGCTAGCTCTGCTTTCATGCCTGCATAATTGCCCTTATTAAGTTTAAAATACTACTCTTGGACCCATTCTTCACTCCCTCAAACTGAATGTAAAATTCAATCATATTATGATCGCTGCTACCTAGGGGGGGCCTTCTCTATGAGGTCATCAATTACTCCCATCTCGTTGCACAATACCAGGTCTCGTATAGCCTGCTCTCTGGTTGGCTCCAGAACATGTTGTTCCAAGAAACTATCCCAAAAACATTCTATGAACTCCTCATCTAGGCTACCTTTGCCCATCTGATTTTTCCAGTCTATATGTAGATTAAAATCCCCTATGATTATCATTGTACCTTTCTGACAAGCTCCCATTATTTCTTCCTTTGTACTCTGTCTACCATGTGGTTGCTGTTAACGGGCCTGTACACCACTTCCACAAGTGTCTTCTTGCCTTTATAATTTCTCATCTCTACCCAAAGCGCTTCTTTATACTGGTTTCCCGAATTTAGATCATCCCTCTCTAATGTGTTAATACCATCATTATTAACAGAGCCAACCCCCTTCACCTTTTCCTAGCTTCCTGTCTTTACGAAACGTCATGTACCTTTCAATATTCAGGTCCCAATTTATGTCATCCTGCAGCCATGTCTGCAATGGTTATCAGATTGTACTTATTTATTTCTGTTTGTGCTATCAGTTTATCTGTTTAGTTTTGAATGCTACCTGCTTCAGATACAGAGCCTTTAGTTTTGTCTTTTTATTATTTTAGTAACATCTAGCCTTGACTGCTGATTTACTCTTAGATGTGTACTCTCTATCCCTTCCTGTCAGTCTATCATCTTGCATATTAATACCTTTCTCTCCTGCCTTGTCTGCACTCTTTGATTTACCACATCTTGCCAAATTTGATACCTTGCCCCCACTATTTAGTTTTAAACACTCTCTACTTCCCTAGTTACATGGCTCGTGAGAACACCAGCCCCAGCGCGGTTCAGTGTTCCGAAAAGGAAGACGATTGGGTACTAGGTTGCAGATTCAGATTCACCACCTGTATGTCCTTTTCCAAAGGAGACAATCAAATGGCCACCCACTTTGAGGCTCGACAGTGACTCGATATTTAGGGAGCTCCCAACTTTCAGCCTCAGCCTTTTACTGCAGTTTTCCTTGGCCTGCATTTGTTCTGAAATGTTGTTTCCTGTGTCCTGCTACAGCTACACAATTAGTCACTGTGCCTCCCCAAACAGGAATGCAAGAAAAAACATAATCAAATGAATTTCTGGGAGTGTTTTTAATGGCCATATCTACGATAAGTGAAAGGCATCGAGCCTGTAAAGGTGAAAGTGGGTGATGCATGAAAATGGTTACCTTGTGCTAACAGGAGAGCAGAGGTTTATAAAGATAAGAAGCTTTGTATGCAACTGACCGAGGGGCAAGAGACAGGGGCAGGACTCACCTTGGCAAACTTCTGGAGAACACTGAATTACTTCATCTGGGAGGACAATCACTCAATTGAATTAACCAGCTTAGCCACCTCTTCCAGGTAATTTGATGAGCAAATCCATCATAACTTGAATTTATATAGTATATTTAACATAACAAAATGTCCTAAGCCAATTCACAAAAGCATTATCAAACAAAACAACACCGAGCCACAGAATGAGCTCAGAGGACAGATAACCAAAAGCTTGGTCAAGGAGGAAGATTTTAAGGAGCGTCTTAAAGGAGGAAAGTAAGTGGTAGAAAAGCAGTGGGGTTTAGGCAGAGATTTCCAGAGCTAGGGCCTCCGCAGCTGAAGGCATGACCGCCAAATCGGGGATGCTCAAGAGACCAGAACTGGAGAAACACGGATATCTGCGGGCTGAACAAAATTGAATTTTATACACTGGAGTCTAAAAATGGTATCCCTCTTTGCCAGGACCCTTCTTGTTACCTCCAGGACCCTCTTAAGGAAGGCAGCTGTTCACTCTCCTCCCCCAACAGGAAATGTTTTTTATTCATTCATGGGATGTGGCTGTCGTTGGCTATGCCAGCATTTATTGCCCATCCCTAATTGCCCTTGAGAAGTGGTGGTGAGCTGCCTTCTTGAACCGTTGCAGTCCACGTGGGGTAGGGACACCCACAGTGCTGTTAGGAGTTCCAGGATTTTGACCCAGCAACAGTGAAGGAATGGCGATATAGTTCCAAGTCAGGATGGTGTGTGACTTGGAGGGGAACATTGCAGATGGTGGTATTCCCATGCATTTGCTGCCCTTGTCCTTCTAGTTGGTAGAGGTCGCTGGTTTGGAAGGTGCTGTCAAAGGAGCCTTGGTGTGTTGCTACAGTGCATCTTGTAGATGGTACACACTGCTGCCACTGTGCGTCGGTAGTGGAGGGAGTGAATGTTTGTGAATGGGGTGCCAATCAAGTGGGCTGCTTTGTCCTGGATGGTGTCGAGCTTCTTGAGAGTGTTGTTGGAGCTGCACCCATCCAGGCAAGTGGAGAGTATCCCATCACACTCCTGACTTGTGACTTGTAGATGATGGACAGGCTTTGGGGAGTCGGGAGGTGAGTTACTCGCCTCAGGATTCCTAGCCTCTGACCTGCTCTTGTAGCCATGGTATTTATATGGCTACTCCAGTTCACTTGCTGGTCAATGGCAGCCCCTAGGATGTTGATAGCGGAGGATTCAGCGATGGTAATGCCATTGAATGTCAAGGGGAGATGGTTAGATTCTCTCTTGTTGGAGATGGTCATTGCCTGGCACTTGTGTGGCATGAATGTTACTTGCCACTTATCAGCCCAACCCTGGATATTGTCCCGATCTTGCTGCATTTCTACACAGACTGCTGAACATTGTGCAATCATCAGCATACATCCCCACTTCTGACCTTATGATTGAAGGAAGGTCATTGATGACGTAGCTGAAGATGGTTTGGCCTAGGACACTACCCTGAGGAACTCCTGCAGTGATGTCCTGGAGCTCAGATGATTGACCTCCAACAACCACAACCACAATCATCTTCCTTTGTGCTAGGTATGAATCCAACCAGCGGTGAGTTTCCCCTGATTCCCATTGACTCCAATTTTGCAAGGGCTCCTTGATGCCACACTCGGTCAAATGCTGCCTTGATGTGAAGGGCAGTCACTCTCACCTCACCTCTGGAGTTCAGCTCTTTTGTCCATGTTTGAATCAAGGCTGTAATGAGGTCAGGAGCTGAATGACCCAGGCGGACCACAAACTGAGCATCACTGAGCAGGTTATTGCTAAGTAAGTGCCACTTGATAGCAGTGTCGACGATACCTTGCCTCACTTTACTGATGATCGAGAGTAGACTGATAGGGCAGTAATCGGCTGGGCTGGACTTGCCTTGCTTTTTGTGTACAGGACATACCTGGGCAATTTTCCACATTGCCGGGTAGATACCAGTGTTGTAGCTGTCATGGAATAGCTTGGCTAGGGGTGCAGCAAGTTCTGGATCACAGGTCTTCAGTACTATTGCTGGAATGTTGTCAGGGCCCATAGCTTTTGCAGTACCCAGTGCCTTCAGTAGTTTCTTGATATCACGTGGAGCGAATCAAATTGGCTGAAGACTGGCATCTGTGATGCTGGGGACTTTTAGGAGGAGGTCGAGATGGATCATCAACGTGGCACTTCTGGCTGAAGATGGGTGCAAATGCTTCAGCCTTATCTTTTGCACTGATGTGCTGGGCTCCCCCATCATTGAGGATGGGGATATTTGTGGAGCCACCTCCTTCAGTTAGTTGTTTAGTTGTCCACCACCATTCACGGCTGGATCTGGCAGGACTGCAGAGCTTAGATCTGATCCGTTGGTTATGGGATCGCTTAGCTTTGTCTATCGCATGCTGCTTACACAGTTTGGCATGCAAGTAGTCCTGGCTTGTAGCTTCACCAAATTGACACCTCATTTTGAGGTATGCCTGGTGCTGATCCTGGCATGACCTCCTGCACTCTTCATTGAAGCAAGGTTGGTCTCCTGGCTTGATGGTAATGGTAGAGTGGGGGATATGCCAGGCCATGAGGTTACAGATTGTGGATGAGTACAATCCTGCTGCCGCTGATGGCCCACAGCGCCTCTTGGATGCCCAGTTTTGCGTTGCTAGATCTGCTCAAAATCTATCCCATTTAGCACAGTGGTAGTACCACACAACAAGATGGAAAGTATCCTCAATATGAAGGCAGGACTTCGTCTCCACAAGGACTGTGCGATGGTCATTCCCATCAATACTGTCATGGACAGATGCATCTGCGGCAGGCAGATTGGTGAGTACGCGGTCAAGTATGTTTTTCCCTCATAGCTGCCGCAGACCCAGTCTAGCAGCTAGGTCCTTTAGTACTCAACCAGCTCAGTCAGTCCCAGTGCTACCAAGCCACTCTTGGTGATGGACATTGAAGTCCCCCACCCAGAGTACATTCTGCGCCCTTGCCACCCTCAGTGCTTCCTTCAAGTGGCGTTCAACATGGAGGAGTACTGATTCATCAGCTGAGGGAGGGCGGTAGATGGTAATCAGCAGGAGGTTTCCTTGCCCATGTTTGATCTGATGCTACTAGACTTCATGGGGTTCAGAGTCGATGTTGAGGACTCCCAGGGCAACTCCCTCCCGCCTCTATACCACTGTGCTGCCACCTCTGCTTGGTCTGTCCTGCCGGTGGGACAGGATGGACCCGGGGATTGTGATGACAGTGTCTGGGACATTGTAAGGTATGATTCTGTGAATATGCCTATGTCAGGCTATTTGTTTGACTAGTCTGTGGGACAGCTCTCCCAACTTCGGGAGGGTTTTGCAGGGTTGACAGAGCTGGGTTTGCTGTTGTCGTTTCCAGTACCAAGGTCGATGCCGGGTGGTCCATCCAATTTAAATCTTTATGGACTTCGTAGCAGTCAGATGCAACTGAGTGGCTTGCAACCATTTCAGGCAAGGACAGCAGATTTGGTTGCTTTTACAACAATTGACAATGGTTTCATAGCCATTAGACTAGGTTTTAATTCCAAATTTATTCATTGAATTTAAATTCCACTTTCTGCTGTGGTGGGATTCGAACCCATGTCCCCAGAACAATACCCTGGGTCTCTGGGTTCCTAGTCCAGTGACAATACCACTAAGCCACTGCCTTTGGCCTTATTTAGAATAGTCAATTCAATGAGAGAAGAAACTTATCTTGCCTAGCCTCTCTGAACAGGAGTTCAGGTACAGTTTTAAAAGGCTGCACCTGTGTTTTAAAGATGTGCCACGGAAATTCTGCCCCTTCACTCATTGCATGTAATGTTAATTGTGCTGGAGCACGCCTGCCATACTTTGATGAAGGGAACTTGGATAGGCCATTGCGGGGGGTGGAATTCCCTGTTGTGTACCGGCAGGGAATAAAATTCCTCTGGCACTGGCAATGAAATTTCAGCTCCACGGTGCTTGGTGTAAGGTACCTACTTTAGGAAGGATATCAAGATCACAGGGAGTGTAGAGGATATTCATTGAGATATCAGGGATGGCAGACAAGAGAAATTGGGCTCTTCACATGAAATCAATGATATGACGATCTGATATAGGTCTTCAAAATTATGACAGACTTTGACAAGGTAGATCATGAAAACGATTTCCACTGTCACTGAGTCATTATGCCAAACGAACAAATGAAGAGGTTAGAATATCTTTATATAGAGGGTTGTTAGGACATGAAACATCCTACCACAGACAGTGGTGGAAGAAGAATCCTTGATACCTTTTAAAAGAGAATTGGTTAAATTGTTGAAAAAGAAATAATCTTAAAGGGCATGGGGAAAGGGTAGGGGAAATTGGTCTAAGTAGGTAGCTATTTCAGAGAGCTGGCACAGGTATCATGGGCAAATAGTCTCCTGCTGTATTGCAAAATTTGGTGATTCTAAGACAGCATATTAGCTTTGCTTATTTTCCATCATTCCCAATGGGAAATGCGTGGTCCTTGCCTTTTCACAGCAACAGAAGTAAAATTGGGGAAGCTCAAGTGCTGAAGGAACACTCAACACATCAAGGTTACATCCCAACATTGTCACCTGAGGTATCAATACTTCAATATGAAACATTGCACCATGGTAACTATTAGAAGTATAACTTAGTAAAGTAAAAAATAATCAAGTCATGACATACTACATTGTATTTATTCTCATCTCTATTCTTCTTTTCTTTCTTTTGGGCCTCCTTATCTCGAGAGACAATGGATACGCGCCTGGAGGTGGTCAGTGGTTTGTGAAGCAGCGCCTGGAGTGGCTATAAAGGCCAATTCTGGAGTGACAGGCTCTTCCACAGGTGCTGCAGAGAAATTTGTTTGTCGGGGCTGTTGCACAGTTGGCTCTCCCCTTGCGCCTCTGTCTTTTTTCCTGCCAACTACTAAGTCTCTTCGACTCGCCACAATTTAGCCCTGTCTTTATGGCTGCCCGCCAGCTCTGGCGAATGCTGGCAACTGACTCCCACGACTTGTGATCAATGTCACACGATTTCATGTCGCGTTTGCAGACGTCTTTATAACGGAGACATGGACGGCCGGTGGGTCTGATACCAGTGGCGAGCTCGCTGTACAATGTGTCTTTGGGGATCCTGCCATCTTCCATGCGGCTCACATGGCCAAGCCATCTCAAGCGCCGCTGACTCAGTAGTGTGTATAAGCTGGGGGTGTTGGCCGCTTCAAGGACTTCTGTGTTGGAGATATAGTCCTGCCACCTGATGCCAAGTATTCTCCGAAGGCAGCGAAGATGGAATGAATTGAGACGTCGCTCTTGGCTGGCATACGTTGTCCAGGCCTCGCTGCCGTAGAGCAAGGTACTGAGGACACAGGCCTGATACACTCGGACTTTTGTGTTCCGTGTCAGTGCGCCATTTTCCCACACTCTCTTGGCCAGTCTGAACATAGCAGTGGAAGCCTTACCCATGCGCTTGTTGATTTCTGCATCTAGAGACAGGTTACTGGTGATAGTTGAGCCTAGGTAGGTGAACTCTTGAACCACTTCCAGAGCGTGGTTGCCAATATTGATGGATGGAGCATTTCTGACATCCTGCCCCATGATGTTCGTTTCCTTGAGGCTGATGGTTAGGCCAAATTCATTGCAGGCAGACGCAAACCTGTCGATGAGACTCTGCAGGCATTCTTCAGTGTGAGATGTTAAAGCAGCATCGTCAGCAAAGAGGAGTTCTCTGATGAGGACTTTCCGTACTTTGGACTTCGCTCTTAGACGGGCAAGGTTGAACAACCTGCCCCCTGATCTTGTGTGGAGGAAAATTCCTTCTTCAGAGGATTTGAACGCATGTGAAAGCAGCAGGGAGAAGAAAATCCCAAAAAGTGTGGGTGCGAGAACACAGCCCTGTTTCACACCACTCAGGATAGGAAAGGGCTCTGATGAGGAGCCACCATGTTGAATTGTGCCTTTCATATTGTCATGGAATGAGGTGATGATACTTAGTAGCTTTGGTGGACATCCGATCTTTTCTAGTAGTCTGAAGAGACCACGTCTGCTGACGAGGTCAAAGGCTTTGGTGAGATCAATGAAAGCAATATAGAGGGGCATCTGTTGTTCACGGCATTTCTCCTGTATCTGACGAAGGGAGAACAGCATGTCAATAGTCGATCTCTCTGCACGAAAGCCACACTGTGCCTCAGGGTAGACGCGCTCGGCCAGCTTCTGGAGCCTGTTCAGAGCGACTCGAGCAAAGACTTTCCCCACTATGCTGAGCAGGGAGATTCCACGGTAGTTGTTGCAGTCACCGCGGTCACCTTTGTTTTTATAGAGGGTGATGATGTTGGCATCGCGCATGTCCTGGGGTACTGCTCCCTCGTCCCAGCACAGGCATAGCAGTTCATGTAGTGCTGAGAGTATAGCAGGCTTGGCACTCTTGATTATTTCAGGGGTAATGCTGTCCTTCCCAGGGGCTTTTCCGCTGGCTAGGGAATCAATGGCATCACTGAGTTCCGATTTGGTTGGCTGTATGTCCAGCTCATCCATGACTGGTAGAGGCTGGGCTGCATTGAGGGCAGTCTCAGTGACAGCATTCTCCCTGGAGTACAGTTCTAGGTAGTGCTCAACCCAGCGGTCCATCTGTTTGCGTTGGTCAGTGATTATGTCCCCCGATTTAGATTTGAGGGGGGTGATCTTCTTGATGGTTGGCCCAAGAGCTCTCTTCATGCCATCATACATTCCTCTGATGTTTCCGGTGTCTGAGGCCAGCTGAATATGACTGCATAGGTGTTGCCAGTAGTCGTTTGCGCAACTCCTAGCTGTTCTTTGTGCAGTACTTCTGGCTGCTTTAAGTGCTGCGGATGTTAAATCGCTGGGGGCTTTCTTGTAGTTCAAAAGTGCAATGCGCTTAGCGGCTATGACAGGTTCCAGCTCTTCATTATGAGATTGAAACCAGTCTGCATTTCTCTTCGCACTTTTGCCGTAGGTGGTCAAAGCTGACTCATAGATGGCGTCTCTGATGTGGGCCCACTTGGTCTCAGCATCCCCTGTGGGAGTGTTTTGAAGGGCTGTTACAAGTGAATTTAGAAATTTTTGTAACAGCTGTGGGTGAGAAATTCTGCTCGTGTTGATGCGCGGGTGGCCCTTCTGCTTGGAATGATGCAACTTCTTTGGTCTGAGTCTAACCTTGCTGCACACCAGGGAGTGGTCGGTGTCGCAGTCCGCACTGTGGAAGCTGCGTGTGATTTGAACACTGTTTAAGGCGGCTCGCCTTGTGACAATGAGGTCTAGCTGGTGCCAACGACGTGATCTTGGGTGCCTCCATGAAACCTGGTGACAGGGGTTAGTGTGAAAGAACGAGTTGGTGATGCAGAGGTTATGATAGGTACACAACTCAAGCAGTCTCTGCCCGTTCTCATTCATCCTTCCAACGCCATAGCGCCCAAGGCAGGAGGGCCATGAGTCATGGTCGGCCCCAACCCTGGCATTAAAGTCCCCCAGCAGGAATAGGTGTTCGGTGTTGGGGATGCTGCTAATGATGTTATGGAGTTGTTCATAGAACTGGTCTTTAGCTTCAGGTGCGGAACAGAGTGTTGGAGCATAGATGCTGAGTAGGTGTACTGGACCAGAGGTGGTGAGCAGTCGGATGGACAGTATGCGTTCCGAGCCATTTGAGGGAGGCTCTATCATGCTGAGCAAGGAGTTTCTGATGGCGAAGCCCACTCCATGCTGTCTTGGTTCTTCAGGATCCCTGCCCTGCCAGAAGAAGGTGTAGTCTTGCTCTGCTAGAGAGCCACTCGCGGGGAGGCGAGTCTCCTGAAGTGCTGCAATGTCCACATTGAGTCTACTGAGCTCGTTGTTAATGATGGCGGTCTTCCGAGAATCGTTGATTTGTGTAAGGTCTTCCGACAGGCCAGGACACATAGTTCTGACGTTCCAGCTTGCAAAGCGAAGGGCTGGTACCTTCTTTCCTTTTCTCATGTTGTTTGGTGCGGTGTATCAGTCCACCTTTCGGGCAATGACCCCGAGCTCCAAGCACCCATTGAAGCAGGCAGACTGTGGCGGGACAGAACCTTATTGACCGGGGGCTGCCCGGTTTGAGGCGGGCGGTAGCTGTCCAGTGAGGTGCAATGACCTCTCCCACCGACAAAGGCAACCCGTGGCGCCCAGTTTCTACGCCAATTTATCTGGACTTATAACCCGTAACTGCTGCCTTCCGTGTTGTTTCAGTCGCTGTGAGGCAACTATGGAGTGACCTCTCCATGGCGCATGCCTGGGCAAATTTATGGAGGTTGAGAGTTGCCCAGTCGTCAAAACCCCCCTCTCGGCCTTTCTGGTGGGGTCCAAAGGAGTGCAGGACACGACGTTTGGCACCAGTATGGCTGCAGGAACTGCCGGAAACATGCCAAAGGTGACACATGACCGCCTACGGGGTTCCGCTCCGGATTTTCTGTTAGGGTTTACTCCCTTAGCCTTGGTCTCTCCCGAGACGCCCACAAGGCAGTGGGGTTGTTGGGGCCCCTACACAGGTGTAGGATGGTGCCGGTGGGAGGAGGGGATGCAAGGGGGAGGGGTAGAGGGAGGGGGTGGGGGGGGGGTGCAGGGGAAGGGGGTGCGGGGTGAAGATGGTGCGAGGGGGGGGCGGGCTGGGACGGGGTTGTGAGGGGGTGAGCTGAGAGGGTGGAGCAGGGAAGGGGACGGGGGTGGGGGGGGGAAGGGGGGGTGGAATCTGGTGCAGGTAATAAGCCATTTCCTCAGTGCCCACCATCGACGCCCGGAAAGCTCATCCACGTCCTTCGGGAGGTGAAGCATCATTTGGCAGACATCTCTATTGTAGCATACATAATTGCCTAGAATCATAGAGTGGTTACAGCACAGAAGGAGAACATAGTTATAATGGGGACTTTAATTATCCAAACATAAACTGGGATAATACTGATGTAAAGGGCAGTGAGGGGTAAGAGGTCCTAGAATGTATTCAGGAAAATTTTCCACAACAGTATGTTGCTAGTCCAACGAGAAAGGCAGCAATGCTAGACCTGGTTCTTGGGAATGAGGTGGGCCAAATGGATCAAGTGTCAGGAGGACAGCACTTAAGTGATCATTGAATCATAAGGTTTTGGCTGATAATGGAAAAGGACAAAGAGCAATCCAGGGTAAGAATAATTAACTGGGGAAAGGCCACTTCAATGGGGTAAGAACAGAACTGAGGCGAATAAATTGGAGTCAAAAACTGGCAGGAAAACCAGTAGATGAACAATGGGCTACCTTCAAAGAAGAGATAGTTTGGGCACAGTCAAGGTATGTTCCCTCGAAGGGGAAAAGTAGGACAAACAAATCCAGAGCTCCCTGGATGACAAAAGAGGTAGAGATTATGATAAAGAAAAAATGTGCTATGACAAATGTCAGGTAGAAAATACTATTGAGACCCAGGAAGAATATGGAAGGTCCAGAGGGGAAGTGAAAAAGCAAATAAGAGAAGCAATGAGAGAGCATGAAAAGAGACTGGCAGCTAGCATTAAAAGGAAATTCCAAAGTTTTCTCTAGGCATATAAATAGTAAAGGATAGTAAAAGGAGGACTGGGGCCGACTAGGGACCAGAAAG
The DNA here is from genome assembly GCF_036365525.1 of Heterodontus francisci. Classification (NCBI taxonomy): domain Eukaryota; kingdom Metazoa; phylum Chordata; class Chondrichthyes; order Heterodontiformes; family Heterodontidae; genus Heterodontus; species Heterodontus francisci. Next base: position 31,415,686 of record NC_090397.1, on the reverse strand, counting down.
GGGATTTACACATGGAGACAGAAGGCATAGCTGAGGTATTAAATGAATACTTTGCATCTGTCTTTACCAAGGAAGATGATGCAACCCAAGCAATGTTGAAAGAGGAGGTAAGTCAGACACTAGAGGAACTAATAAAGTATTAGATAGACTGTCTGTACTTAAAGTGGATAAATCACCAGGACCAGATGAGATCTATCCAAGGATACTGAGAGAAGTGAGGATGGAAATCAAAGAGGCACTGGCCATAATTTTTCAGTCGTGCTTAGACTCGGGGGTGGTGCCAGAGAACTGGAGAATTGCAAACATTACATCCTTGTTCAAAAAAGGGTGTAAAGACAAGTCCAGCAACTACAGGCCAGTCTGTTTAACTTCAGCGGTGGGAAAACTTCTAGAAAAAATAATTCAGGACAAAATCAATAGTCACATGGACACATGAGTTAATTAAGGAAAGCCAGCATGGATTTTTAAGGGAAAATCATGCTTAACTAACGGAGTTTTTTTTTTAATATAGAGGTAACAGAGAGGATTGATGAGGGCAATACTGTTGATGTGGTGTACATGGACTTTCAAAAGACGTTTGATACAGTGCCACAGAACAGACTTGTGAGCAAACTTGTACCTCATGGAATAAAAGGAATGGTAGCAACATGGATATGAAATTGGCCGAGTGACAGGAAACAAAGAGTAGTGGTTAATGGATGTTTTTTGGACTGGAGGAAGGTTTGTAGTGGAGTTCCCCAGGGATCAGTGTTGGGACCCTTGTTTTTCCTGATATGTATTAATGACCTAGATCTTGGTGCACAGGGCACAAATACAAAGTTTGCAAATGATATGAAATTTGGAAGCATTGTGAACTGTGAGGAGGATAGTGTAGAACTTCAAAAGGACATAAACAAGTTGGTAGAATGGGCGGACAGGTGGCAGATGATGTTCAATGCAGAGAAATATGAAGTGATTCATTTTGGTAGGAAGAACATGGAAAGAAAGGGTAGAATTCTAAAGGGGTGCAGGAGCAGAGGGACCTAGGTGTATATGTGCATAAATCATTGAAGGTGGCAGGACAGGCTGTGAGAGCGGTTAATAAAGCATACAGTATCCTGGGCTTTATTAATAGAGGAATTGAATACAAGAGCAAGGAAGTTGTGTTGAACTTGTATAAGTCACTAGTATTGCATCCAGTTCTGGATGCCACACTTAAGGAAAGACATGAGGGCATTGGAGAGTGTACAGAAAAGATTCACGAGAATGTTTCTAGGGATGAGGAATTTCAGTTAAGATAGACTGGAGAAGATAGGACTGTTTTCCTTGGAGAAGAGAAGGCTGAGAGGTGATTTGATAGAGGTATTCAAAATCATGAGGGGTCTGGACAGAGTAGATAGAGAGATACTGTTCCAAGTCGTGAAAAGATCGAGAATGGCACAGATTTAAAGTATTTGGTAAGAGAAGCAAAAGTGACATGAGGAAAAACTTTTTCACGCAGCGAGTGGTTAAGGTCTGGAATGCACTGCCTGAGAACGCGGTGGAGGCAGGTTCAATTGAAGAATTCAAAAGGGAATTAGACAGTTATATGAAAAGGACGAACAGCGGGCAGCCATAAAGACGGGGCTAAAGTGTGGCGAGTCGAAGAGACTTAGCAGTTGGCAGGAAAAAAGACAGAGGCGCAAGGGGAGAGCCAACTGTGTAACAGCCCCGACAAACAAATTTTTCTGCAGCATCTGTGGAAGAGCCTGTCACTCTAGAATTGGCCTTTTATAGCCACTCCAGGCGCTGCTCCACACACCACTGATCACCTCCAGGCGCTTACTCATTGTCTCTCGAGATAAGGAGGCCAAAGAAGAGAAGATGAAAAGGATGAACGTGCAGGATTAAGGGGAGAAGGCAGGGGAATGGAACTGAGGGAATTGTTCTTTCAGAGAGCCAGTATAGACACGATGGGAAGAATGGCCTCCTTCTGCACTGTAATGATTGAGATTTGGCCCATCATGTCCATGCCAGCTATCTGCAAGGGCAACTCACCTAGCCACACTCCCCCGCCTTTTCCCCATAGCCCTGCAAAATTTTTCTCTTCCGTAAGTCATCAAATCCCATTTTATAAGCTCTATATAGTTCTCTCTATAGTTTTCCCTTTGTAATAGTGTTCCTCCTTTTGATTATGATTTCATCTCTTTACTTGCCTTCTAATTTGTAAAGTCTTTCTGCATAGTGGCAGAGATGTACCTGAACTACTAATCTCAATGACCTCGTTCATTCAGATAGCTGGAATCTGACTGTGTGTAGATAAAAAAAACAATGCTTTCGTTGAACAATGTTCACCTTCAACAATGCATACATTTCATTTTCTTTACGACAGATGTGGGTCAGTCAGAAACCTCAGCCAACAAGTCAAAAAGCAAAGAATTTCCCAACAAGCACTATGCACTCTGAGTAATGCATTGAAAAAGGCAGCAATGGAAAGGAAACTTAAATTGCTTTAAATTCGCCTGATGAAGTTTTATTTATCAATCCAAGTTTAATCAAACTTTCATGTATAACAAATGCATTTGCTTTACATTAACATGCAACAAGGTAAACAGCTCAGTGCAGCTACACGTTCAGGTTTTGAATCAGTAGACAACCCTTTTCAAGGTGCTTGAAATCTATTAATAATAAGCTTTATGTCATGTCACTGGTATACAAGTCATATTATACCCAACTAGTTTTTAATGTTGCACAATAGCTACAATATCTTTGCACCAAATGACTCGTGAGGAATTGATCACAGGATCAATCAGTAACCATAGTTTTCAAGCAATAAATTATAGAATTCATTCCCTCAGTAAGGAAATTAAATGACAATGTGGTGATACAATACAACCATGAAGGAGATGGAGAATTATTTGCTCCATGCTGTATGAAAGGAAATATTAAAAGATAGTTTCCTAAAATAAGTTACAGTTTCTCTACACTATTTTAATATACCAGAGTGAAGTTTAAGATTAAAACAGAAAATGCTGGAAATACTCAGCCGGCCGGGCAGCATCTGTGGAGATAGAGAGACAGAGTTACAGAATTAATGTTTTAGGTCGATGATATTTTGTCAGAACTGGAAAAGGTTAGAGATGTAAGTTTTTTTTTTGAATGACCATTGTTGATGATTCTCCTATTCCCATTTATGTCACCTCTCTACACATCTATTGTTTCCTTACTTATCCCATACCATCTCCATTTGACTTGCACAATCATTCCCTTTGCCATTTAATTTTTCCTGCCTTCCACCCCTTTACAGAACATCCTTTGTTCTTTCCCCCAACCCCTTTCTTGGCCTCTGTACTTGCTTAAAACCTGTTACATCTCCAAATTTTTCCAGTTCTGACAAAAAGTTATTGACCTGAAACATTGGGCTGAATTTTAAGAGCGTGCTGCAAATCGCGGCGGTGCACGTTGATCTCGGCGGACTTCCAGTGCACATGTGCCATCGCTGAGCTCCTGCAATATTTTTGTGGGTGCTCATTTAAATGGAGAGGACGGAGCGGCCATCTCAGAAAATGGAGGGGGCAGCCTATCCGTCCCCGGCAACGGCGTCCGACGCCACTGCGCAGGTGCCATTTTTATAGGGCTTCAAGTCTTTACCGGCAATTTTAATTTTTAAAGTGACCATTCCTTTAATTTATATAAAAGTATTTACATACAGATCAAAGCCCCTCTTCCACCACCCCCCAATCATAAACCAATAAATTATTTCCTTCTCCCCCCCCCTCCCCCCCCAAGAGAAACCATTTCTGCCGGGCCTGACCCTTCACCCCCAAAACTTTATGTTCTTTGCCCTTCATCCCCTTCCCACCAACCTATCCAGCCAATGGAGTACATTTCCTCCATTCCCCTGCCTCCTGACCTGAAAATTAAACTCCTCCCCCCACCAGTGTCTCGCCTTGAATCCCCAAACAGGGAATCAGAGGGGGCGGGACTTCCAGCCACTGGCCGGAATATCGGCGTGGGACAGCTGACCAGTCTAGGTGTGTTTATTTACATTTATTTTCATACATTTGGCAATGCAGATGAAGGCTCTGCCACCGGGGCTGCACTGAGGCCTCACTGCCACCAATAAAATGTGGTGGGGCCTTCTCATCACGGAGATCGTGGAGAGCCTCTCCTGGAAGAATTTGCCGGGCCCCCACCCCCCACCACGACCCCCGAAGCCGGAGGGCTCCTAAGATCCAGCCATTGTTTCTCCCCCCACAAGTGCTGCCTGACCTGCTGCGTATTTCCAGCATTTTCTGTTTTTATTTCAGATTTCCAGCATCTGTAGTATTTTTCTCTTGTTCTAATGAGATTACTATGGATTTATCATAATCACTGAATTTAATCAGAGACTGATTTTAGCAATTTAATCTGTGTACTGGCAAATACTTATACAACTAACATGCCTCACAAAGAATAATTTATTACTATGGGCTCAGACTGAAAATACATCCTGTGGAGCACTGATGTCATCTAGGTGGCTACATTTATATAGATAATCACACACTATCTGAGAAGAGCTAGTTATCTGATCAAAAGTAACCACAAAACTGCTTATTGCTGTATTTGGACAGACTGAAAAAGCCTTAGACTGGTCAAAGGACAGTGGTAAAGGACATTTCAGATCCTCCACAAAATGCCTAACCCATTGTAGTATAAATCCACCATGACTGACTATAAGTATATTAGCCATCAGATCTTTGGCATTATTTGAATTGCTTTCAGTTATGTCACAGCTGTTGGAGTCCACACTGCTGAGACCTTTCAGTGAACTGTGCAAGTCTCCTGAATGTTCAGCAACTGCGTCGATCTGATCTGGTACACGGTTACCTTCCTCTGCATATTTCATAAGAAGCTGACATAAATAATTTAAAAAATCCTTTGCTCGAGCCTGAACCTGTAAAACAAACAGCACCTTGTTACTCAAATTGTCACAGACGCAATATATTATAGGAACATTTTCTATTACTGGTCCTCATTTCCAAAGCAACTTTTTCACCATTATTGCTTCATTAAACCCAATATTAAGAATATGTATCATAGTAACTGTAGCAGTCGAGCATAGATTTCCAACATATATAATAGGTCACATCTCAAAATTTTTTGGTTATTTAGTTTAAGAGGGATATTAGGCTAATGTATTAAGAGAGCTGCTATTCAATTAAATTTGAACACCACATAAGCTATCTGGGAATATGTACTCAATTCAGTAGCAAGAACTAGTGGCTAGTTGAATTATGTTCTCACATTTCAGATCAGTTTGAGTAAATGGAACTTGTTAGTACATTTAAGACAGGAAATCTGATGTAATGTTAGATTGGTTCCAGTTATTGAGCAAAAATCTGAACTGAGCTGGCCATATAAATGCTACGGTAGGAATTGGGAACTTTCTGATTCAAGGCAGCAATTTTGAAGAGTGGCTGATGAAACTTGAAAAACCTACATTTCGTGCTCCTTCTCAACACGACCTACAAAACCACAACAAAAGACTTGTCTACCTAGTCGTCACTTAGTGCTCATTCATACAACCCATTTTGACCAGGCATGCAGTATTTTTGATATCAATAATCTGCCATAAGCCTCTTTTGAGAGATAGAGGACTTTTTAAAACCTATCTACCGTAAAATGGCCAAGCAATCCAATAGTTTTCAGTTTCCTCAAGAGCACAACATGAGGCACTTGGTTTGAGGTCTTATGAAAACCAACAAAAGCAATGTTAGTAGGGTTCCCCCTAGAGCTTTCAATAATCTGCAATCTTACTTAAAGCCAAAACATGTTGAACACATTTCTCACGGAATTGAAATCCAGCCATATATAAACAAAATATATACACAGACACAAATATAAAGAACTTGCATTTATATAGGGACTTTCATGACCACAAGACTTCTTAAAGTGCTTTGCAGCCAATGAAGTGCTTTCGGAGTGTAGTCGCTGTTGCAACGTAGGGAAACAAGGCAACCAATTTGCATTCTGCAAAGTCTCACAAACAGCAATGAGATAATGACCAGATAAACTGTTTTTGTGATATGAGTTGAGGGATGAGTATTGGTCAGGAAACAGAACTCCCTGCTCTTCTTTGATCAGTGCCATGGCTGAATATAATATGACAGAGACAGAAAGCCTGACAAAGACATTGACTAACAGATAGAAGATAGATATAAAGAGATCAAAAGTGCAATTTGAAATCTCATTAATACATACGACTTTTGCAGGTCTATTCCTCTAATTATCACTTCCCAACTAATTTGATGGGTAATGGATAATGAACCCAAATTAATTTTGAATCAATTTTAGATGCATAGCCTACATTAACTCTATCCAAATCCTAATCTAAATCTGTGGTTTAGGTGAAGTTATTCCTATGTTTTAAACCTGAGATCTGCCACATACATCCATCAATAAATGACTTACTTCATCCACAGTCTCTGCTCCCGGTGGAGTAAAACAAGGGCACTTCTGCCCTGCAGCTTTTGCCAGTCCTCTTAATTCGCTCAGCGGCTTTCCTTCAACAATCCCATATTTCTATTAACAAAAATAGGGTTAAAGTTGAAAATATGTTGCTGTAATTTAAAAATGGAAAATCATAATGCACTTATTCTTTTAGCAGATGAAATTTAATGCAAAGAAGTGTGAAGTGATGCATTTTGGTAGGAAGAACAAGGAGAGGCAATATAAAATAAAGGATACAATTCTAAAGGGGGTGTAGGAGCAGAGGAATCTGGGGTACATATGCACAAGTTGTTGAAGGTGGCAGGGCAGGGTGAGAAAGTGGTTAACAATGCATATGGAATCCTGGCCTAAATAAATAGGGGCAGCGTACAAAAGCTAGGAAGTTATGGTAAACCTTTAGAAAACACAGGTTCGGCCTCAACTCAAGTATTGCTTCCAATTTTGGGCACCATACTTTAGGAAGGATGTGAAGGCATTAGAGAGGGTGCAGAAAGGATTTACAAGAATAATTCTGGGAATGAGGGACTTCAGTTTTGTGGATAGATTGGAGAAGCTGGGGTAGTTCTCCTTGGAGAAGAGAGGTTTGAGAGGATATTTGATAGAGATGTTCAAAATCATGAAGGAGTCTGGGCAAAGTAGATAAGGAGAAACTGTTCCCATTGATGGAAGGGTCGAGAGCCAGAGGTCATCGATTTAAATTAACTGATTGGCAGAAGAACCAGAGGAGACATGAAGAATAAATTTCTTTACACAGCAAGTGTTCAAGATCTAGAATGAAAACAGAAAATGCTGGAAACATTCAGCATGTCTAGCAGCATCTGAAGAGAGAGAAAAACAGAATTAACATTTCAGGTCTGTGATTTTTAATCAGAACCTGATGAAAGGTCACAGACCTGAAATCTCAACTGTTTCTCTCTTCACAGATGCTGCCAGGCCTGCTGAGTGTTTCCAGCATTTTCTGTTTTTACTTCGGATTTTAAGCATCCACAGTATTTTCTTTTGTCGCATCTGCAATGTACTGCCTGAGTGGGTGGAGGCAGATTCAATTATGGCTTTCAAAAGGGAATTGGATAAGTGCCTGAACAGAAAAGATTTGCAGGGCTACAGGGAAAAGGCAATGCAGGGATGTGGGACTAAGTGAGTTGCTCTTGCAGAGAGCTAGCACAGACACAATGAGCCAAATGGCCTCCTTCTATACTGTAATCATTCTATGATTCTATGAATTGCAGATTTTTACATAATTACATTGATTTTATACATTGCATTGAACTCCTGTGTTCAAAGAAATAGGATATACAAAATTAATTGCTTCATTTTACAGGCTCACCTTTTGTAAGTATGTAACCTCTTCACTTCCTTAGTCAAGCTTTTCCCATTATTAATTCATTTGTTCACAAATAATAAGTTTACGTAGACAGTTCACATAATATCATGTAATCGCATCCTTCCACCAGAACAGCAAAGCACAGCAGGAGAGTGGCGCCTTTAAAAACAGCGCGGGAAACATCGGCAGCAACAGAGCAGCAAAATACAATGGAACAGAGGAGCAGCGGCGAGAGGTGGGGATATATCGCAAAGTTACATCACAGGACGAGGAGTCACATGGGGTGAGTACACTGGTAAGTCTTTTTTGTTTCAATTTATTAAACCATTCAACTATATGTAATTAATTAGCACAAAACTAAAGCAAATTTGATATATTGAACACTAAATATATGATAAATTAATCAAATCTAGGAATAAAGTTACTATTAAATAGAAAGGGATAGTAACACTAAAGGGTTCTGAATTTTTCAGTATATTAAAATCTGAGATATATAGGTAATAAGAGTTAAGTAAAACATTTAAGTTACTCCCTATAAATTAAGCAGTTGATTAACAAGTAGCTGATCAGTCTTTACTTATTTAAGTCTTAAATTTATTTCTGTCAAGTCAATTTAATAGTCTAATAAATAGAGGCATGGCAGGACATCTCAGTTCCATGCAGTGCACATTTTGTCCCATGTGGGCACCAGGACACTTCTTGTATCCTGGACAATCACATGTACATGAAGTGTCGCCAGCTGGAGCAGCTTGAGTTCCAGGTTTCGGAGCTTGAACAGCAGTTGGCATTAAAGAGTTTAGTGGATAGCACATTTCTGCATATGGTCACCCGCAGCTTAAGGATATGAGGGCAGACAGGGAAGAGTGACCGCCAGGCAGTCAAGGAAGACCAGGCAGGTAGTGCAGGAGTCCCCGGAGTGCATCTCGCTCTCCAACCAGCATTCAGTTCTGAATACTAGTGAAAGTTATGGTTCCTCGAGCCTAGTCCACAGCACCACAGCTGGTTCAGCTACATGGGGAGGCAGGAAGATGATTGGGAAAACAATACTGATGGGGTATTCTACAGTTAGGGGAACAGACAGGCGTTTCTGTGGCCGCAGATGTGAATCCAGAATGGTATGGGTCAGTTGGTCACTGAGTTGGTCACTGAGGGGCTGCAGAGCACTCTGAAGGGGGTAGGTGAACATCCAACAGTCGTGGTCCATATCAGTACCAATGACATAGGTAGAAAGGGGGATGAGATCCTGCAGGCAGATTTTAGGGAACTAGGAAAGAAACTAGCCAGCAGGACCTCAAAAGGTAGTAATTTCCTGATTACTCCTAGTGCCACGTGCTAGTAAGTATACAAACAGGAGGATAGAGCAAATGAACGCATGGCTGGAGAGATGATATAGAAAGGAGGGCTTTAGATTCCTGTGACATTGGGAGCAGTTTGATAGTGATTTTGGGGAGGGTTTACACTAATTTGGCAGGGAGATGGGAAGCAAGAGATAGCATTTGAGAGGAAAGACTAGGTGCACAAAAAATGAGACAGAAAGCACTAGGAATAAGAAACATTAAGATATTAGGTGGGGTCAGACTAAGAGGGAATGAATTAAGGTCTAAATTAGGTCTACAGTGCACTTGTGTGAATGCATGGCGTGGTAAAGAAGGCTGGTGAGCTGTAGGCACAGATAGCCACGTGGGAATATGATGTCACAGAGATGAGAGAGACCTGGCTCAAAAAAGGTCAGGTCTAAGTGTTAAATATTCCTGGATATAAAGTGTTCAGGAAGATAGGAGGAGGCAAGGCAGTATTGATTGAGAATACTACAGTGCTGGAGAGAGAGGATGTCCTATAGGGGTCAACGACTGAATTTATTTGGTTAGAGTTAAGAAACTCTAGAGGTACCATTACACTACAGGGTGTATTCTATTGGCCACCAACTTGTGGGAAAGAGATAGAGGAACAAATTTGCAAGGAAATTACAGAAAGGTGCAAAAGCTAGAGTAGTTGTAATGGGAGACTCTAATTATTCTAAAACAGACTGGGATAGTAATAGTGTAAAGGGCAGAGAGGGTGAAGAGTTTCTGGTGTTCAGGAGAATTTTCCAGACTAGTATGTTTCCAGCTTAATGAGGAAGGAAGCATTGCTGGATCTGGTTCTAGGGAATGAGTTGGGCCAAGTGGATTAAGTGTCAGTAGGGGAACATTTAGGGGACAGTGATCACAGTATAAGGTTCAGGTTAGCTATGGAACAGGATAATGAGTAATCTAGAGTAAAAATAAATGAATTAGGGGAGGGCCAATTTCAATAGGATGAGAATGGATCTGGCCGAAGTAAATTGGAATCAAAGACTGGCAGACAAAACTGAAGTGGAACAATGGACTGCTTTAAAGAGGAGATAGTTTGGGTACAGTCAAGGTACATTCCCACGAGGGGAAAAGGTAGGACAAACAAAGCCAGAGCTCCCTGGATGATGAAGGAGACAGTCAGTAAGAAGCAGAAAAAGGGTGTGTAAGCCAGATATCAGATTGATAATACAAATGAGAACCACACTGAATATAGGAAGTTCAGAGGGGCAGTGAAAAAAGAAACAAGAGCAAAGACAGCATACGAGAAGAGACTAGCAGCTAACATAAAAGGGCATCTAAAAATCTTCTATAGGCATTTAAATAGGAAAAGGGTGGTGAAAGGAGGAGTGGGGCCAATTAGGGACCAAAAATGTACACATGGAGGCAGAAGGCATGGCTGAGGTACTAAATGAGTACCTTGTATCTGTCTTTACCAAGGAAGATGATGCTGCCAAAGTAATGGTGAAAGAGGTCGTTTCAGAGCATGAACGGCCCCCCATTTTAATTTTATTTTTCCTTTATGTATTTTTTGTGTTTATTTTATTTTATTTCATCTTAGTTTGTTGTTTGCTACCCACTGTTTTTTTTCATGTTTGCACTTGCGGCTGTTCAATTTTCAGTCCATTAACACGCTATCTGTACTAATACTTTGTCTTTCAACGCGCCATTAACATATTGTTTGCCTTTGCTCCACGACCTTCTGGTCAGCTATTCTGTGACCTTGTCCTATCTACACCTTCTCTTTTGTTATCTCTTACCCCATTTCCGCTTTACTTGTTTATAACCTTTCACATTTCTAATAATTACCAGTTCTGAAGAAGGGTCACTGACCTGAAACGTTAACTCCGCTTCTCTCTCTACAAATGCTGCCTGACCTGCTGAGTATTTCCAGCATTACTTGTTTTTATTTGTGAAAGAGGTGGTAGCTGATAGGCTAACAATTGCTAAAGAAGAAACACGAGAAAAGTTTGCTGTACTTAAAGTTGATAAGTCACCAGGACCAGATCATGTGCATCTGAGGACATTGAGGGAAGTTAAGAGTGCAAATTGTGGAGGCACTGGCCATAATCTTCCTTGATATAGTGCTGGTGTCAGAGGATTGGAGAATTGCAAATGTTACACACCCTTGTTCAAAGAAAGGCTGCAAGGATAAGCCCAACAACTACAGGTCAATTTAACCTCGCTGGTGGGAAAGCTTTTGAAAACGATAATATGGGTCAAAATTAGTCACTTGGACAAATGCAGATTAATTAAGGATAGCCAGCATGGATTTGCTAAGGGAAAATTGTGTTTAACTAACGCGATTGAGTTTTTTGATGAGGTAACAGAGAAGGTTGATGGGGGCAATGCAGTTGATATGCTGCATATGGACTTCCAAAAGGCGTTTGATAAAGTGCCACATAACAGGCTTCAGTTAAGGCCCATGGAATAAAAGGGACAGCAACAGCGTGGATATGAAGTTGGCTGAGTGACAGGAAACAAAGATAGTGGTGACTGGTTGTTTTTTGGGCTAGAGGAAGGTATTTTGTAGAGTTCCCCAGGGGTCGTTATTAGGACCGCTGCTTTTCTTGATCTATATTAATGACCTTGGCTTGGGTGTCCAGGGTACAATTTCAAAATTTGCAGATGTCATAAAACTTGGACGTATTGTGAACTATGAAGAGGATAGTGATAGACTTCAAAAGAACATAGAATGGCTGGTGGAATGGGCAAACACGTGGCAAATGAAATCTAATGCAGAGAAATGTGAAGTGATACATTTTGGTCGTTCGAGGAAAGGCAATATAAAAAAAAAGGTACAATTCTAAAAGGGGGGGGGGGTTGCAGGGACCTGGGGGTATTTGTGTACAAATCGAAGGTGGCAGGCTGAGAAAGTAAATGAAAAAGCATACGGGATCCTGGGCTTTATAAATAGGGGAATAGAGTACAAAAACAAGGAAATAATGGTGAACGGTTATAAAACACTGGTTCAACCTTAACTGGAGTATTACATCCAATTCTGGGCACCACACTTTAGGAAGGATGTGAAGACATTAGAGAGGGTGCAGATAAGATTCATGAGAATGGCTCCAGGGATGAGGAACTTCAGTTTTGTGGGCAGATTGGAGAAGCTCGGGCTGTTTTCCTTGGAAAAAAAAGAGAGGTTGAGAGAAGATTTGATAGAGGCATTTAAAATCATGAGGGGTTTGTACAGCGTAGATAGGGAGAAACTGTTCCCATTGGTGGAAGGATTGAGAAACAGAGAACACCGATTTAAGGTAAATAGCAAAACAACCAGAGGTGACAAGAGGAAAAACTTTTTTTTTATATAAACCTATTTGTGGTTAGGATCCAGAATGCACTGCCAGAGACTGGTGGAGGCAGATTCAATCATGGCTTTCAAAAGGGAACTGGATAATTACCTGAAGAAAAATAACAGGCGGGCCTACAGGGAAAAAGCAGCAGAATGGGACTAGCTGAGTTGTTCTTGCAGAGAGCCAGCACAGACACGATGGGCCAAATAGCCTCTTTCAGTGCTGTTACCATTCTATAATTCAAGTGGCACTATAGCGCCTCAGCTTTGCACCTCCGTTCCACAGGCTGTACTGAAGATAAACTCCTATACTATAACCAACTTTGCTTCCGAAATTGTAATATGCTTAGCACATAAAAAGGGACAGAATGTATGACTTTAAAATAGGGTCTGAATTATGTCTACATGCCCCGTTTCAATTATCTCCCAATCTCTAACCACCCATCACCCTCACCCCACCGCTTTACCTGAAGATTACGGTCGGTGTTTATGCATTGTGTGCAACACTATGGAGACTGGCTAGCAGTTAACAGGACTATGCTACCATGACCTGCAAATTCTTGTCCTTTCATAGAAAAGCCCATTCTTTCCACAGAAAAATCTGTGCATGCTTCTGCAATTCCATACAGCATTCAATGTGTTGAACTGTGGGGGGCATTAAATAATTTAGTTTTTCCTCTGTAAATTATAAAGTTTTAAATCAATTATCTTGCAGCCTATTGTCTATGGGATAGATGTAGTTGTGCCAATGACAAACTGATATGCACAGCAAACAGATCTAGCAAGAAATATTCATGAATTCATGTTCACGAAACAAATACTGAATTTATGTAACAGATACCTCATCAGGGTTTCTAGGAAAGCCAGTCGCCCACCAAGCAGTGTTAAGAATGCCAATTGCATCATTATTTAAATTAACTTTATTTACAAAGCATGATATACAATGTACTGTCAGAAACAAAGTTTGTACAGTTTCTCATCCGGTAACTGTAAACATGTAGCGACCAGTTGTCCTCCTACTTCATAAGCATGGAAATCATATGTTGTCAAAAGATTCTCAGCCGCTTTCAAGCTTTCTGTGTATAATTTAGTACAATGTAGCAAATTGTATCATATCATTACATATCGTCTGAAAACTGTCTCCCTTCAACGCCACCTAAACAATATCCCTTAATGTGCATTAGAGCCAAGTAAAAGGCTTCCCTCCAATTGTGAACTGGTTTTAGACTTTGCCTGTACATATTTGTAGCAAAAGTATTCATAAAGCTCTCCCTTGTCAGGGTGATTAATAAATATCTGCAAGCATAAATTCAGTATCGAAGAAATCAAACAACATAGAAATTATATTTACCGAAAACTGCATTTCACAGCTCAGGAATATTGCTGTAGATAAATCTATATTAGAAAAACAACATATGGAAACTTGAAATGTTCCAGTGTTTTAATTACTCAATATTAACAATTAAAAATTATCTAATGAAAGTCGTCCCATTAAAATATCATCTGAAGAGAAAGAACCATTCAGGATCTTGTATCTGGACTGCCCTATATTACATCCTGTAAAATATCAGGACCTTGAGAAAAACAAATTGCATTTATTTGGCACCTTTAATGTAGAAAAATATCCCAAGGCACTTCACAGGAAAGTTATCAGACAGAAATTGACACTGAGCCACCATAAGATGAGGCCAGGTGATCAAAAGCTTGGTCAAAAATGTAGGCTTTAAGAAGGATCTCATCTCTAGGTACAGATGTGGAAAGGTTTAGGGTGGGAATTCTAGAGCTTAGGGCTTAGATAGCTAAAGGCATGGCCACGAACAATGGTGTAAAAGGAAATCAGGAATGTACAAGAGGTCAGAATTAGTGGAATGCAGAGTTTTTGAGGGTTGTAGGAAGTTAGAGATAGGGAAGGGCAAGGCCATGGAGGGATTTGAACACAAGGCTGAGAATTTTAAATTCAAGGCATTGCTCATGTAGCCTATGTAGGTTAGCGAGCACAGGGATGATGGATGAATGGGATCGTATGCATTAGGAAACGAACAGCAGAGTTTTAGTTGAGCTGAAGTTTACAGAGGGTGGAGAATGAGTGTAACAGCCAGGAAAGCATTGAAATAGTCCAGTCTAGTGGTAACAAAGCATGGAAGAGTGTTTCAGCAGCAGATAGACTGTGACAGGGACAGACACATGCGATGTCAGAAGCAGAAATAGGCATTCTTGGTTCATAACAAGGAATTGTTATAACCTTGCAGCTCAAAAGAAAGCCTATACAGTAATTATACACCTAGTCATATTTCACCAAGTGATGGGAAATGTAGAACAAAGCTATTTTTGCTCATCTCGTTCAAATTAAAATTAACACACCTAGGAGTCACAAACTGTTAAACTAAGGATCCAATATACTAGTAATTAAAAGAGGGACATTATATAACAATGCTTCAATGTTTACAGAGATTCAATGCCAGAAAAAGGATTGGAACTGGATAAAGAAGTAAAAAAAGCAAAGCCACCAGATCAACATAGTTATCATCTTCTGATGAATTGTCAAATTCCAAAATGGCTACCTCATAATTTGATAATTTAAAGATCATAGGATAGGATCAAACGACGGTGGCCTTTTAGCTCATTTGAACTAATTCTTCAAAATTACATAATTTACTATTTTCCCCATTGTAGCATTTAGCTTTTTTTTTTAAAAAATCTAGTGTCCTGGCTTAAACCACCCTGCTGACTACCTGTTGTTATTCTTCTGTATAAATCCACATCTTTTTCAACTTCCTGCCTTAAGTTCTATCCCACCCATGGCATTTACATGCCTTCCATTTTTACTTCAGATACATACTATCTTGCATTTGTCTATAATGAGCTTCATTTGTCATTGATCAACACAAGTTAAACGCTGTTGGCGAATCCTTGTAAGGTCTTGGCCATGTTCTCAGAGTCTATAGTCTCTACCCTCAACCCAGCTAGGTGTCTTCAGGCGAGTCTATTAAAACTGCTTTTAGGGATACCAGGAACAAAAGGGTGGAACAACTCAATAAATACTTCCTTCTAATCAGATGTAGATCTCCTTTGAATTACCCTCTGCTTCCTTCCCTCTTAGCCAGCTACGAATCCAAATCCCATGTCTACCTGCAATATATACTGATCTTTGTAAAGGAGATTCTCTTAAGGCATTTGCTCAAAGGCTTTTGAAATTCTATATTTACATGATATAGTTTTCCTCATGATTCCAATAACTTGGGATGTCATCTCTCCGAAATACAGACGTTAGTCAAGTACAGCCATGTGAGCCACAAATAACTTCAATTGCTTCCGGTTGCTTACTATTTTAATTCTCAGTCCCACTCCCACCCTGGCTTCGGCCTTGTACACCATTCCAAAGAAACTCATCAAAAGCTTGAGTAGCAGCGCTTCGCCTTTTGGTCGGGCACTTTACAACCAGATTTCAACAACTTCAGACTATAACCATGGCTCCCATTTTTTGACAGCAGATGCTAGTAATAATTCTGCTGTTGCTATTTTTAGCTCCTCTAACCCATCTTTTGTTTCTTTACTTGTCCCACTATCATTCCCTTTTGCCTTGCACCATCTGCCCTTTAATCCTCCTGCCATCCATCCCAAAGACATTCCCTTTTGTTCTTTCCTCTTCACCACCCCCCCCCCCCCCCACCGCCCCCTTTACCTTTTGCTTCAAAACTGTTAAATCTCCAACTTCTTCCAGTTTTGACAAAACTTCATCGACCTGAAACTTTAACTGTTTCATCCTCTACCAACAATGCTGGGTATTTCCAGTTACTGTTTTTATTTCAAACTGATACATGGTTTGCATAATACTTACAGGAATTTTCACTATTGAGTGAAATACTGTAGTAATTGAATAATTTTTCACTTTTTTGGTATACATATATACAAAGGAAAATTATCAAGAGGTTACAGGGAAGAGAATTGCAATAGCATACAAAAAAAGCAAGATCATGAGCTGTGAGTTTGGGTAGCTGCAATGTGTTCTGCTACAGGGTAGTTTTTTTTTGTCTGCCGCAAAGCTATTTAGCTTTTTGATGAGTTGTTTGCCAGCTACATTAACCACTTCAGCTTAAGCATAATATTTTACAACACATTGCAGACTTTTCTGTGAAAACTAAATGGTCCCAATTTTTTTTTTGTTACCCGTCAACCTATTCAAACTTAATGTTAATTTTATATGCATTTATGATATGTTTGATACTTACTCTTTCTCGAAGCCTTGGATCACAGATTATGTCAAGTTTATGTCCACAACTGTTTTCTAGTACAATAGCAGATGCAGTCTGAAATATACAGGAACAAGTTTACAAACATCAAAATCAGTGAATTGATAGCAGCTAAAACCAATTTGTAGAACAATTATAAAGTTTATGAAACAGCTCTAAAATCATTGGTTTGTCCAACACAATTATTGTTTTGCTGGAAATGCAAAGATTCTTTGAAAAGGATAAATTAAAGTAGAAATACAGTTAATTCCCGTTTTTCCAAGAAAAACTGATCAATATCAGGAGCAGCTCTTATTTAGTATTCATTTTCTGTTATAACTGGGAACAAATTGCTTCTGAACCACAAGCTTTAAAGTGGAGAAACTTTTAGAAATGAGCATTTCCAGCACTTTTTAAAAAAAAAGTGCACTCTCAGGATGCGGGCCTTGCTGGCAAAGCCAGTATTTACTGTCCGCATATAGCTGCCCATGAGAAGGTGGTGGTGGCCTGCCTACTTGAACTCTACAGTCATTGTTTTTTTAAAATTCTTTCACAAGATCTGGGCGTCGCTAGCAAGGTTATTGCCCATCCCTAACTGCCCTTGAAAAGGTGGTGGTGAGCTGCCTTCTTGAACTGCTACAGTCCATGTGGAGTAGGTACACCCACAGTGCTGTTAGGAAGGGAGTTCCAGGATTTTGACCTAGCAACAGCGAAGGAAAGGGGATATAGTTCCATGTCAGGATGGTGTATGGCTTGGAGTGGAAGAGTGGTGTTCCCGTGCATCTGCTGCCCTTGCCCTTCTAGGTGCTAGAGGTCACGGGTCAGGAAAGTGCTGTCAAAAGGAGACATTGAGAGTTGCTGCAGTGAATCTTGTAGACATACACACTGCTGCCACTGTGTGTCAGTGGAGGAGGGAGTGAATGTTGAAGGTGATGGATGGGGTGCCAATCAAGTGGGCTGGTTTGTCCTGGATTGTGTCAAGCTTAGTGTTGTTGGAGCTACACTCATCCAGGCAAGTGGAGAGTATTCCATCACACTCCTGATTTGTCTTGTACACGGTGGACAGACAGGAGGTGGGCTGCTCACCACAGAATTCCCAGACTCTGACCTGCTCTTGTAGCCACAGTATTTATGTGGATGGTCGAGTTCAGTTTCTGGTCAGTGGTAAAACCCCAGATGTTGATAGTGGGGGATGGTAATGTCATTGAATGTCAAGGGGAGATAGTTGGATTCTCTCCAGTTGGAGACAGTTAGTGCTTGGCACTTGTGTGGCATGAATGTAACTTGCCACTCATCAGCCCAAGCCTGAATGCTGTCCAGGTCTTGCTGCACATGGACACTGACTGCTTCAGTATCTGATGAGTCGCAAATGGTGCTGAACATTGTGTACTCATCAGCGAGCATTCCCACTTCTGACTTTATGATGGAGGGAAGGTCATTAATGAAGCAGCTGAAGATTCTTTTCTAACCTTTGCCAGTTCTGATGAAAGGTCACAGACTTGAACAGTTATCTCTGCTTCTCTCTCTCTATAGATGCTGCCTGACCTGAATATTTCCAGCACTGTTTTTATTTGAGATTTTTCCTGATTCCCATTGACTCCAGTTTTGCTAGAGCTCCTTGATGCCACACTCGGTCAAATGCTGCCTTGATGTCAATGGCAATCACTCGCACCTCACCTCGAGTTCAGCTCTTTTGTTCATTTTTGGACCAAGGCTGTAACCAGGTCAGAAGCGGAGTGGCCCTGGCAGAACCCAAACTGAGCGTCTGGTCATGGCTGAGTAAATGCTGCTTGATAGCACTGTCGACGACACCTTCCATCACTTTTCTGATGATCAAGAGTAGACTCTTGGACGGGTTGGATTTGTCCTGTTTTTTGTGGACAGGACATACCTGGGCAATTTTCCACATTATCGGGTAGATGCCAGTGTTATAGCTGTATTGGAATTGCTTGGCTAGGGGTGCGGCTGATTCTGGAGTTCAAGGCTTCAGTACTATAACCGGAATGCTGTCGGGACCCATAGCCTTTGCAGTATTCAGTGCCTTCAGCCGTTTCTTGCCATCACATGGAGTAAATCGAGTTGGCTGAAGACTGGCACCTGTGATGCTGTGGACCTCAGGAGGAGACCTAGATAGATCATCCACTCGGCACTTCTAGGCTGAAGCCTTGTATTTTGCACTGATGTGCTGGGCAACCCATCATTGAGGATGGGTATATTTGTGGAGTCGCCTCCTCCTGTTCGTTATTTAATTGTCCACCACCATTTAGGACTGGATGTGGCAGGACTGCAGAGCTTAGATCTGATCCATTGGTTGTGGGATCACTCAGCTCTGTCTATCAGATGCTACTTTCACTGTTTGGCATGCAATTAGTCCTATGTTGTAGCTTCACCGGGCTGACACCTCATCTTTAGGTCTGCCTGATGCTGCTCTTGGCATGCCCTCCTGCATTCTTCATTGAAACAGGGTTGATACCCAGCTTGATGGTAATGGTAGAGTGGGGGGATATGTGGGGGCCATGAGATTACAGATTGTGGTTGAATACATTTCTGCTGCTGATGACCCACAGTGCCTCATGGCTGCCCAGTTTTGAGTTGCTAGATCTGTTTGAAATCCATCCCATTTAGCATGGTGGTAGGGCCACACAACACGATGGAGGGTATCCTCAATGTGAAGACAGGACTTTGTGTCCACAAGGACTGTGCAGTGGTCACTCCTATCAATACTGTCATGGACAGATGCATCTGCGACAGGTAGATAGGCGAGGACGAGGTTAAATAGATTTTCCCCTCTTGTTGGTTCCCTCACCACCTTCTGCAGACCCAGTCTAGCAGCTATGTCCTTTAGGACTCGGCCAGTTCAGTCAGTAGTGGTGTGACCAAGCCACTCTTCATGAAGTCCCCCATCCAGAGTACACTCTGTGCCCTTGCAACCCTCAGTACTTCTTCTAAGTAGTGTTCAACATGGAGGAGCATTGATTCATCAGATGAGAGAGAGCAGTGGGCGGTAATCAGCAGGAGGTTTCCGTGCCCATGTTTGAATTGCTGCCATGAGACTTCATGGGATCTGGAATCAATGTTGAGGACTCCTAGGCCAACTCCCTTCCGACTGTATATCACTGTGCTGCCATCTCCCACTGACCGGACAGACCCAGGGATGGCGATGTCTGGGACATAGTCACACTCACAGAATCATACCTTACAGACAGTGTCAGGCTGTTGCTTGACTAGTTTAAGAGACAACTCTCCCTATTTTGGCACAAGCCCCCAGATGTTAGTAAGGAGGACTTTGCAGGGTCGACCGGGCTGGGTGTGCTGTTGTCGTATCCAGTGCCTTGGTCGATGTTGGGTGGCCCATCCAGTTTTATTCCTTTTAGACTTTTCTTTAGTGGTCTGGTACAACTGAGTGACTTGCTAGGCTATTTCAGAGGGCATTAACAGTCAACCACATTGCTGTGGGTCTGTGGCATGCAGTCACATGTAAGCCAGACCAGGTAAGGATGGCAGATTTCCTTTGCTAAAGGAAATTAGTGAATCAGATGGGTTTTTATGAGAATCGACAATGGTTTCATGATCATTACTGAGACCAGCTTTTTTTAAAATTCCAGATTTATTAATTGAATTTAAACTCCACCAGCTGCCATGACAGGATTTGAACCAGTCTCCCCAGAGCATTATCCTGGGCCTTTAGATTGCTACTCCAGTGACATTACCACTACTCCACTGTAGCGCAGGTACTCCTACATTCCTCTTAGCTAGGGAGTTTCAAGAATTTGATGAAGGAGTGGTGATACGTGTCCAAGTCGGGATGGTGTGTACCTTGGAGATGATGATATTCCCATGCACCTGCTGCTCTAGATGGAGATCGTGCATTTGCGAAGTGCTGCCAAAGAAGCCTTAGTACACACTGCAGCCATGAAGAACACCAGACGCTCTACAATGGTGCAAGCTAGTTGATGGGATGCTGAACAAGCACAGGGATGGTGTTGAGTTTCTTGAGAGTTGTTGCACCTGCACCAACCAGGCAAGTGGACAGCATTTCATCAAACACCTGACTTGTGGCTTGTAGGCAGTGGAAAGACTTTGGAGGGGCAAGGGGTTAGACACTCACCTCAGCAAACCAAGCCTTTTGCCTGTTCTAGTAGCCATGGCATTTATGGTCAATGGTGACCCCCAGGATGTTGATAGTGGAGATTCAGCAATGGTAATGTCACTGAATGTCAAGGGGAGGTAGTTAAACTCTCTCTTGTTGGAGATGGTTATTGCCTGGCACTTGTGTAGCACAAATGTTACTTGCCACTTATCAGCCCAAGCCTGGACATTGCCCAGGTCTGGTTGCAGGTGGACATGGACACTTCGTTACCTGAAGAATTGTGAATGGAACTGAAATAGTACAATCAACATCAAACATCCCTATTTCTGACTTTTTGATGGAGGGAAGGTCATTGGGCCTAGGACGCAACCCTAAGGAACTCCAGCAGCAGTGTCCAAGTGCTAAGATGACTTGGAGTCTCAATAAACCAACAGATCATCAATTACTAATTCTGACGGACAGGATGAATCTCCACTTTGAGGGGCAGGGATTAATCAAGGATAGTCAGAATGGCTTTGTCAGGGGGAAGATCACATCTAACAAACTTGACTGAATTTTTCGAGGACGTGACTAGGTGTGTAGATGAGGGTAAAGCAGCAGATGTAGTCTACATAGATTTCAGTAAGGCTTTTGATCAGGTCCTGCATGCAAGATTGGTCAAGAAGGTAAGAGCCCATGGGATCCAGGGCAATTTGACAAATTGGATCCAACATTGGCTTCGTGGCAGGAGGCAGAGGGTGATGGTCGAGGGTTGTTTTTGCGATTGGAAGCCTGTGACCAGTGGTGTACTGCAGGGATTGGTGCTGGGATCCTTGCTGTTTGCAGTGTACATTAATGATTTAGACGTGAATATAGGAGGTATGATCAGTAAGTTCGCAGATGACACAAAAATTGGTGGTGTCGTAAATAGTGAGGAGGAAAGCCTTAGATTACAGGACGATATAGATGGGCTGGTAAGATGGGCAAAGCAGTGGCAAATGGAATTTAATCCTGAGAAGTGTGAGATAATTTTGGGAGGACTAACAAGGCAAGGGAATATACAATGGATGGTAGGCCCATAGGAAGTACAGAGGGTCAGAGGGACCTTGGTGTACTTGTCCATAGATCACTGAAGTTAGCAGCACAGGCAGATAAGGCGGTTAGGAAGGCATATGGGATGCTTGCCTTCATTAGCCAAGGCATGGAGTATAAGAGCAGGGAGGTTATGATGGAGCTGTATAAAACGCTAGTTAGGCCACAGCTGGAGTACTGTGTACAGTTCTGGTCGCCACACTATAGGAAGGATGTGATTGCACTGGAGAGGGTGCAGAGCAGATTCACCAGGATGTTGCCTGTGCTCAGATTCACCAGGATGTTGCCTGTGCTGGAGCATTTCAGCTTTGAAGAGAGACTGGATAGGTTAGGTAAAAGCAAAATACTGCGGATGCTGGAAATCTGAAACAAAAACAAGAAATGCTGGATTCACTCAGCAGGTCTGGCAGCATCTGTGGAAAGAGAAGCAGAGTTAACGTTTCGGGTCAGTGACCCTTCTTCGGAACTCAGTTCCGAAGAAGGGTCACTGACCCGAAACGTTAACTCTGGATAGGTTAGGGTTGTTTACCTTAGAGCAGAGAAGGCTGAGGGGGACCTGATTGAGGTATACAAAATTAGGAAGGTAATAGATAGGGTAGATGGGAAGAAACTTTTTCCCTTAACAGAGGTATCAAAAACCAGAGGCCAGAGATTTAAGGTAAGGGACAGGAGGTTTAGAGGGGATGAGGAAAAATGTTTTCACCCAGAGGATGGTTGGAATCTGGAACAAACTGCCTGAGAGGGTGGTAGAGGCAGGAACCCTGACAACATTAGACGAGCACTTGAAACGCCATAGCATACAATGCTATGGGCCAAATGCTGGAAAATGGGATTAAAATAGATAGGTGCTTGATGTCCGGCACGGATACGATAAGCCGAAGGGCCTGTTTCGGTGCTGTATAACTATGACTTAAAGGTTACCTTAACAATCATCCTGCCATGTCCAGCTTCCATCACCCTGCCCCCGCAAATGCCCAGTTCACAAAGTCAATCTACTTATCAGCATCCAATCCACAAAGATCTGAAATCCCAGCAACACCCCCACCCTTTCACAGAGGTTATCTCTTTTCTAACAATACCAGCACCTTTCTCCCTTTCCAACTAGTTAAGCTGGTATTTTTCCACTCTCCTTCATTCAAATTGGTCCTCTTCTTCCTTGTTACCCCCTTGTAAAGGAATACTGACCTTGATGATTTCTGTATAGCAGCTACGTGATTAATTAAATTAGCTGGAGCACTAGATGATGACAAAGAGGACGAGAGAAACTTACATTTGACTGCAGACTGAGAAGTTACAAACTCCAGGCCCCGAGAGTTAGGCAAAATGTGTCAAAACCAACCACAGCTCGGAAGTATTGTCTACATCCTTGCCAGAGGATGATTTGGAGGTAGGCAACTATCAAAAATGATAGCCAAGAGCACAATGACACAGGTTACAAAAAATTGGCTGATGTAAGATCCCGGCACATGGCCAGGTTGTGATCAGGTTAATATATGGACCATGAGCACAAATATGCCACAGTCCCATGTCATACCTTATTAGTGTATAGACATACAGCGAGGCCAGACAATCATGGTAAAGGAACAAGGTCAGGCATCCAGGCAGCCACCAGGTTATGGCCCCTAACCTGCCCAGGGGACAACTGGGTAATATAATTCTTTGTTCTCCATTAATTACCAGTTATATACTTTTATGTATTAATCCATGTGCTTGTTCAAAATAAAAAGGTCAATTACTGTAACCTACTGGTGTCAGGCCTAGACATAGACACCTACCCCTAGTTCATGCTGGTGCTCTCCTTCCTTCCCCCACCCCAAAGTGCTGCTCCCAGTTTCTCCCTTCTCCCCCAAAGCTCTTAACTTCTGCCCTTTCATAACCATTCATTTCCACTTTTTTTTTACTGCCATCCATTTACCTTCTTCATTGTCATCAATTTCCCCTTTTCCCTTGGAACCATATTAAATTAATTAATTGGTTGTAAAGAACTTTGGCATGGCCTGAGGATTGCCACTCCCTTCACTGCCAACCACTCCCTCCTCTTCCACTGTCATCCACTCCCATTCCCTACTACTACGACACGCATTCTGCCCCTTCCTTTATCCTTGCCATACATTCCACATTCTCCTTACCAACTATTTCCTTGCATACATTCTGTCCTTTCCCTGTACAATTCATTTTTCACCTCTGTGCATTCCATCTTCCCTTCTTAACCCTCATTTCCCCAGTGTGCTTCTAAGGAGTCTGATGGTTATGCATCAGACAGGTCCTGCTCCTCCTTTCAGTGCTAATAGCCAAATTGCCATTTGTGCATACAGTATATGGGAACTCCCATTCTTGGGAGAGTTCCCGCCTATAGTCAGGCAGCAATCAGAACACTAGTACAAGAATCATACTGACAGGAGGAGTAGGGCTTTCTCAATGCATAAAACACAGGATGGAGGAGGAACAGCCAGTGGGAGGAGAGAGGCGAGGCAGGGCAGAAGGATCCCAGTTGCAATGATTGTCAACCTTTGGGCCTCAGACTGTTGGCAGTCGGTGAAAAATACTGATCAGCATGCCTGATATTTAGGCTGTAGGCTCACAAAACTGTTTTATGACCTGGGTGTGGGGCAATATCTTTTTGAGGACAAGTTAAGACTGCCAAGCTCATTTCATACAGCACCCTTACAGCTAACACAGAACAGACTTTCATCATATTTGTGTCTCAATTTAAATTAGGTGCCAAATGTGAAAGGATAGGGTGTAAGCCCACAGCATCTTCAAGCTCACTGAGCCAAACTTTAACTACATCCTTTAAACAAAAAAAAAACTCTGTACAAAAATAAAAGGCAACCTTCAACCATTAAAAAAAATTAGGGATTAGAAGATTGCTGGGTGGGACAAAGTTGCTTTGTCCTACCAGCAACTGGAGACTTTCACCAGCATCTGAAACAAGTAAAGGCGGATTCATAATCCTCAAGTTCTGGAAAAGATTCCACATCTTTTTTCAGATGCTGATGGACCTACTGTGCATTTACAGCAGTTTTATCTTTATTGTTCCAACATTAAATAATTTTTATTTTCCTGAAACAGTTAATTAATACATATAAAAATAGCCAATTTCCTAGCATATTGCATTTTAGTCCAACTTAGATGCACAGTACTGGTTATAAAACTAAACAACTTCTTGAAACAGAATCATCACTGAGGCAGAATGAAAATTAAACGCACCTGTTTAGCACGCTGTAGATCACTTGAGAACACGTGAGTGTATTTGACTTTGCTGAGAAACTGGCCCGCAGCCTTAGCCTGCTTGAAGCCATACTCGGAGAGTGGTTCATCCACTCCCTGCCCTGATAAGGAATAGATAGAGACTAGAACAACTTTTTTGAATGTTTAGTGTTCTTTAAGATACATAACTATAAAAATGTTATAAATTAAAACCGAAGAACAAAGTAAAGGAGGCTGGCTCAGTCTGCAGCATAGCCTTTCTTTTATGCATGAACTGATTGGTATCCATTTTGCTGCAATTAATATTTTTCTGGAGAGACAAGATGGGTTAACATCCCCCCCACCCCCGATGCTGCCAGGATCTTCTTGACAGAGGATGGACCTCCCCCAGCTGAGGCTGAAACCCGGCAGGTGCCAGAAGGCAGGCTCCTGGCAGCAGGCTGGAGGAAGACATCGACACCTCCTTTAAATTGCCCCATTCAAGAGCCACAGGGATCAGAGGGCCACAGCCACAGGACATCCTGTGGCAGGGTTCCCCCTCCACAATGATGGCCTCACAGCTATGGTCAAAATTAATTTATTTTTATTTTTATTTTTTTTTTAAAGTGCAGAAGCATTCAGGAGGCGCTGCCATCTTGAGGCGCCTTCGTAGTCTAACAGCATTGGCAGCGTCCACCTCTCCCAGTGGGGGGGGGGGGGGGGGGGGGGAGTGACAGTTGTCCACAGTCTCAGGCGCTGCGGTTGACCCTCCCGCCTTCACAGCCGGCTCACTGCTAATTGGACAACAAACGCAGAGGTAGCTTGTTAAGTGTCCACCTCAGGGAAGATTCTGCAGGTGAGCGGGACTCCAACACCATCGGGGTCAGGATCCAGAAATAGACCTGACTGCTGAGAATCTTCTAAGTCCAGAAGATTCTGCCTCGAGTGTCCCCTTTGGACATTAAAGTTTTTAGACTGTTTAGTTAAATTAAAAGCAAATAAAAAGTTAAATAATTTTTTTTCCTTACTTGTTATAGAAAAGCAGTGGTATAATAGTAAATGCACTTCAATAAAAAAAATGGATCAAACTATTAGAGATCATGGACCCAAAATTCCTGATGCCCATCTGTACTGCTTGAAGTGCAGTTGGGGTAGTCTGTCACAGCCCTGACCTCATCCCAAATCTCAAGGTTGGCGCCATTGGCATAGTGCAGGAGTATGCATCATGCAAGCATAATTTGTGTTGAAGGCAGAACTGAAAGGATTTCTGATGGATAATGTCTTGAGCAATGTGATTAACTCTTAATGGCTCTCTGAAATGGCCTAACAAGTCACTTAGTTGTTTTCAAAAAGACAACTTACCACCACCTTCTCAAAAGGAAAATTGGAATGGACAATAAATGCTGGTCTTGCCAGCAATGCCTACATCCCATCAATGAATACAAAAAAAAAAACTCACCTCTTCGAATATTACCCACTAAAGGAAGGTGCAAGAAGCATCTGTCCGCCCGTCTCATGAAATTTTGGGATGTATGGGGAGAAAGAGGGGCAAAGACATCACAGAACCATAACCCACATCAAATTCAAGCCCGTCTGGTATTCACTGAGTCGGTGTGCTCCCAGACCCAGAAATTTCAGATTCGAGCTGTTTAAGTAACTTTCATTAAGAGCATTTCTAATGAGGCTCTATCGTTTACTGACCTAATCACTAATGTGCCCCGTGCAATAAAAGTTATTTCTTAAAATCTGGAACTATTATCATCGCATTTAAGTATAAAATAAACATTCTATTAACCATATCTTCTAACCACAAAATGTATTTCCTCTTTACCAATGAGAATTTATTGGATTTATCATCTAGTGAATCATACTATGTCAGATCCTGCAGAAGTAAGTGGCAGTGGTAAAACAGAAGGACATATGGATAGCATCTAATGAGCGCATATCAAAAAGAGCAGTAAGAAATGCTTTCATTTCATTATGGGGAACAATAACACAGGTAGTGTAAAAAACAAAGTGTCACTGGTTCCCAAACTAACTGCGTAATTTTGAGCAGCTAAAAATCAAAAGTAGACTATGTGGAACTCATTCTTTCCATAGGAACAACTTGAAGGAACTGCAACAGTATGCCTTATAATAGGAAAAAAAACTGCAATATTACAAGTTAGATTTTCCACAGTGCAGAAGTACATGATTCAGATTATTTAGAACACTGCTCCTTAATAAAATTAACTTTTCATCCTAATCCCCAATTTTCTCCTTTCCTCAAAGTTCTGGGATACAGCCTACATGGTACTGGGAGCCCTCTTGTACTTCATCCAGAATGCATATTGTAGAGGCCATCACAGTCAAAACCCTAAACTTGTCCTCACTCCATGTCCACAGACTGTCAGTTTGTTCAGCTTTTAGCACTTTTACCTCTGGCTCAGATTTTGGGTTTGAGCTCATAATGTAGGCTGATATTTCACTCATGTATTGAGACTTTGCTACACTGCCAAAAATGTCATTCTTCAGATGAGATGTTAAACCAAGACCTAGTCTGCCTCCTACAGTGGTTCAGTTGGATATTAAAGATCCTTCGGCACTATTCAAAGACCAAAGAGTTCTCCGACTATCCTTGCCAGCATTCCTCCCTTAAACAATATGGTCAAAATACTTTAACTGTTTATTCAGTTCATTACTGTGAGAGATAATGCTGATGCAGATGGGCTGCTGGATAGACCCACGTAACAATTCCTGCACTTTAAAAAGTTATCCATTATGTGAAGTTTGTGGAAATGGTTTGATGTAAAAAGGTGTTCCATAAGTCTTGTATGATTGTACATCTATGTTCCTCTGCAGTGGTCACTGTGCTCACTCTTGCTTCAAAATCAGAAGGTTGCAGAGTCAAACTCTATTATAGATTTAAAACATAATCTAGGTTGACACTTCAGTGTAGTGCTGAGGAGGCGTCAGAGGTATTAAAACAGATTAACCGATGATTTGCTGTTTGTGGGTGATGCTGTGCAAAAATGGTGCTGAGTTTGTCTTTACACTTCTGGATGGCCTGAAGATGTGAACAATGCTATATAAATGTACTTTTGTTCTTCCTTTGTGGTCAAGAATCTGAGCCAGTACTTCCTTCCCCTGCAACTGGAGACAAAGAAAGTTCTAGCATCCACACTGACAACTGAGTAAACTGTAGACAACAGATAAACCCTAGAGTTTTCCTGGTCTGTATGGCTTACTGCCATGCCACAAAGTACATTTACCTATTAAGCCCTCTTTGAAGGTTCCATTAACACTTTTTAAATGGAAACAGAATGGTACAGTGACAGGGCAGAGTAGGATGGCAAAGTTGCACAGATTGGTTGGTGATGGGTTAAACACACAATGACACTAAGCTGAAAAACCAGAAAGAAAAACAAATCATGAGGCTCAAACTAAGAGGTTTAGTCACTTTACAACACCTTTGCACACATCTTAGCATCCTCTTTTTAAAACAAAATGGCAGTTGGCAGAGTCCTGAAAGCAGGTCATCCTTCTAAGGGTGTTGCTTAGCACAGGGAACCCAAAGATAAATAAGTCGGAGACAATATTTCAAAAGCAGAGTTGCCACAGCAAAAAACAATAATGTAGTATGCTCAGTTAATCATAATTAGAAATCTAGGTTTGAGATAAAATATGACTTTTTTGAATATTACATACCTTGAAGAAGTTTTGCTTTGTTGTATCTTGTTTCACCACTAAAAAATAATGTTTGAAGTACTATGTTAAACCAATAAATAGTAAGATAATACCAGTTTCATACATCACAATACAAAATTCACAAATATCTACAGATCAATCACACATTATTTCTATAAGGGTGCTCCGGTTTCCTCCCACAGCCAAAGACTTGCAGGTTGATAGGTAAATTGGCCATTGTAAATTGCCCCTAGTGTAGGTAGGTGGTAGGAGAATGGTGGGGACATGGTAGGGAATATGGGATTAATGTAGGATTAGTATAAATGGGTGGTTGTTGGTCGGCACAGACGTGGTGGGCCGAAGGGACTGTTTCAGTGCTGTATCACTATGATTCTATAAACAAATGAACACAACTGTATTAAAGCAGTGCCATCAGAACACATAAGAACTGAAGGATTAACACTCTGAAACAAATTAGTTTTACACATTTCAGTGTAAAGGACAAATTCAAATAGTAAAAGTGAAATATCTTAGGAAATAAGCAACAGGAAAAATACCCGAGACCCTAAAGCAGTGCTCCATGCTCCAGAGAGTCACCGTCACAACACTCAGCATGACAATGTTTCAAAGCCTAACATCACAAGACCAAAACAGCAAACTGAGGAAAATATAACAAAAGGCAAGCTCGGGGCCCAATTTTTCCACATATGGAGTTGCTGACAGTAATACCACTAATTAAGGCACATTATTAGCAGTCATCAATGGAACTGGAATGTAGCCCAAAATGTGCAGAGGCGGTTAGGTACCTATGCAGTAGCTTATCAAAATAGTCTGTGAAGAGTGCAGGAACAGAAGTGAGAGGGCTGTTACCCATACCAGAGAAGTGTCTTTTACTGACCTGTCTGTACCTGCACATGTAGATGAAGTGCTAACTTACCAGCAGCGAATATCTGGGTGGGTGGGTTATGCAAATACTAAGCTTTTGTATGTGCCAAGTGGGAGAAGGGGTCAGCACCAGCACTGTGTCAGAAAGCAGGAGAAGCAGCGAGGAGTCACAGCAGACTGGAATGGAAACTTTACTCTGCACCATACAGCTCTGACTTTTCATCAGCTAATAGGGTTAGAAAAATTATGTGGCTATACTGATAATTGACAATTATGGGATGCCTGAAGGTGAAAGAGTGAATTGTCGCCCTAAAGACAACACATGAAGAGATGGATTCAGCATTTGTGAATGAATGAGCCAAAATTTTGAAATTACTGCTTGGAATAACTGAACACTTGCTCCATCCAAGGGAACATAAAGATAAAATTGGCAAAGGTGAGCTCATCTTTTTATTCCTATGTGGCATGTACACAATTGTAAGAGACAAAAAGGAGCCATGTGAGCAATAGTAGGATAATTAAGCCAAGCAGCTCTCAAGTTACTAAATCTATGTAAAGTCTGTCATAATACACTACCATCCTGATTCTTGCAGGCCAAAAGTGCATTCAATACAAGAGTGAAGACAGGAAATAGCTATGCTTGACTCTGAAATTTCTGGAAAGAATGCATGGTTGATTTTATTGGGCCTGCAATACACTGAAGCTGGGATTCAAGAGGCGGGCAGTCTGCAACCACTAAGTAATATGTCGCTGCAGAAATGTGTCAAGAGGATGGTAGGGTTTGCTCGGAATTCAATAGAATGCCTCCTCTTCTACATCAATGGTACGTGTATTACAAGTACAATGCCCATGTACCTACAGCTTACCAAGAGTGAAAGAAACACCCATCAGGAGCAGCACAGACCACAGAAAGTGAATGAAGAATCACCCTTCACATTAAATGCACTGTACCTTAAAGTTGGATTCCTTTCTCTCAGCCTCCCCTGGTCACTAACCCCAATTGCTGGCAAACAGCTGGCAGCCATCAACTCCAGCAAGTGAATGTACCTTTCTTATTAACTGTAGGGCAGCATCAGCACTGCAAGGACAAACAGAAACAGTCCTGATGGTCCACCATTTTTCAACAGTGATAATGCTGCAACTCAGCTGAAGAATGTTGAATGTTGGAAAGACCTGTTGACACTACTGGCTGCCATACAAGAATGTCTCATCCACATCCTTGAGTCCCTTTTTGTTCTGTTCATCAGTCTCCTGCATGCTGATGCCTCTATTGATTGTACTATTATGGGGCATACAGCTCATCATCACTAGCTTGGACAATTCCTTTCGTGTGTACTGTAAGGCCCTCTAAGTCACCCAGGCAACAGAATCATTGCTTCAAAACACTGCTCAGTGAGCACCCAAGTTTTGGCATAGACCTCACTGTTTTGTTACTCAGCCTTGTTGGTTGCCATGGCATTAAATCTCAACAGCCAAGGTTGAAGAGTATAGATAGATTACCCAAGGAGCCATCCATCCAGCTTATCTCCCTGGAACAGATCTTGAATGTTGGCCTGTCGCAGTACACAAGAAGAATAGAAACTCCCAGTATACCTGATATTTATGTGGACATTACACATGTATTCACACTGACACCAATATTCTTTTCTATTTTTGTTTGGTTGGCCTATGGAAACCCAAATAGGTGCATGTACATTGTCAGCAATGCCCTGAACACCTGGGGAAACTGTCAATAAAGAAACCTTGCTACCTGAAACTCTGTTACTGTCACTGTGCCAAAATGCACATGGTAGGGTGCACATTTCAGGCTTGTCAAACAGGAATATGACATTTGGACATCAGTTTCAAGTGCCTCACAAAATTTGCATAGAGAGAAATGCAACATCTAGATGGAATACACTGATGGACAAAACAGACCAGATGCCATATATAGAAATACATTAGACTTAAAAACTGATTCTGGTTTTGCAAACGTTAGCAATGGATGAATGGACAATGAGGTTTTGATGAAAAACAACTCCATGCATCATCATGCCAACATCTGTTTATTGCACTCCCACATGCACCTTATGCCAGCTTTCAATAATCAACCTTGCAGGTGTAACAGGTGACTGAAAAATCTTATTCACATTCACTTTTCCATTAAAAGTAGTAAAGACCCCAATATGATTTTCAGAAAATATACTTTCAAATTTCAGTTATATTGATGCACAAGTGGCTTTCACTAATCCACTGCTTGAAGGTGGTGGAAGCTGATTCAACAGGAACATTCGAAAGAGAATTGGGTGGCTATACATGCACACACCTAAAAAGGAAAAAGCTGCAGGGCCATGGGATAGGGCAGTAAGACTAAGTGGATAGCTTTCAAAGAGCAATGGCGACTCCAGTGCTACAAGATATGATTTTGTGTCCTTACAATTGACATCCTCCACTCTGAGCTGCACTAAGTTCAACAAAAAAAACTGCTAAATAATTAATGCCCCAAAACTTTAGGAAAAGTCTGAAAGGTGTAATTTAACCAGTTAAATTCGGGGTGCCCAATAAGCACCACAAAAGCAAAATACTGCTGATCTGAAATGAAAACAGAAAATCCTGGAAATACTCAGAAGGTCTGTCAGCATCTATGGAGAGAGAAACTGAGTTAAAGTTTCAGGTCGATGGCCAATCTTACTCCCAGTCTGTTGTACATTCTGGAGCTTCAAGGGCCACGAATGAAATTACAGTTGGTGCGTCGGTGACTCTGCATCACTCTCAAGTTTCTGCTGCGAGTTAAGATTAACCCACCAGTGGGACAATAAGGTTAAGATTATGAATTGTCCCTCCGAAGACCCACAAAATTCAACAGGAGACCAGCCAGCAAGCAATATCAACTCCAGCTGCCCTGCCTTCCAGGGCCACGGATCAAGTAAATGACAACCCCGCTCATGCTATCAGTGACCGGCCCAGCAGAGTAGTCCGGGCACGGGGTCAGTGATTCAAGCGGCAGCCGGCCTGATATTCCCGAGGCCCGCCCGACTCCCTAACCCAGTACTCACTGCCGAACCAAGGTGATCCCGAACTTCATTCTGCCAAACGCCGACCTCCCGCAAACAAGAGTTTCCAGAGCGCAATAAACCGCCCTCCCATAGGCTGGTACGCTGTCTGACATCATCCACATAGTAACCAATCAGAGCAGGAGTTATCGCGGTGACGCGTGATGCAAACAGCTGAGCGCTCCATTCAATTTTCCCCACCCCCACCTCATTGGCCATTCTTACTCAAACTGTTCCATATCAATGCCCCCTGTTGCCCCACCCCATTGGCCATTCGTACCCAAACTGTTCCATATCAATGCCCCCTGTTTCCCCACCCCCACCCATTGGCCATTCTTACTCAAACTGTTCCATATCAATGCCACGTTTCCCCACCCCCACCCCCACCCCATTGCCCATCGTGCTCACACTGTTCCATATCAATGCCCCCTGTTTCCCCACCCCCACCTCATTGGCCATTCGTGCTCACACTGTTCCATATCAATGCCCCCTGTTTCCCCACCCCCACCTCATTGGCCATTCGTGCTCACACTGTTCCATATCAATGCCCCCTGTTTCCCTACCCCCACCCCATTGGCCATTCTTACTCAAACTGTTCCATATCAATGCCACGTTTCCCCACCCCCACCCCCACCCCATTGCCCATCGTGCTCACACTGTTCCATATCAATGCCCCCTGTTTCCCCACCCCCACCTCATTGGCCATTCGTGCTCACACTGTTCCATATCAATGCCCCCTGTTTCCCCACCCCCACCTCATTGGCCATTCGTGCTCACACTGTTCCATATCAATGCCCCCTGTTTCCCTACCCCCACCCCATTGGCCATTCTTACTCAAACTGTTCCATACCAATGCCCCCAGTTTCTCCACCCGCACCCCAATGGCCATTCGTGCTCACACTGTTCCATATCAATGCCCCCTGTTTCCCTACCCCCACCCCATTGGCCATTCGTACTCACACTGTGCCATATCAATGCCCCCTGTTGCCCCACCCCATTGGCCATTCATACCCAAACTGTTCCATATCAATGCCCCCTGTTTCCCCACCCCCACCCATTGGCCATTCTTACTCAAACTGTTCCATATCAATGCCACGTTTCCCCACCCCCACCCCCACCCCATTGCCCATCGTGCTCACACTGTTCCATATCAATGCCCCCTGTTTCCCCACCCCATTGGCCATTCTTACTCAAACTGTTCCATATCAATGCCCCCTGTTTCCCCACCCCCACCCATTGGCCATTCTTACTCAAACTGTTCCATATCAATGCCACGTTTCCCCACCCCCACCCCCACCCCATTGCCCATCGTGCTCACACTGTTCCATATCAATGCCCCCTGTTTCCCCACCCCCACCTCATTGGCCATTCTTACTCACACTGTTCCATATCAATGCCCCCTGTTTCCCTACCCCCACCCCATTGGCCATTCTTACTCACACTGTTCCATATCAATGCCCCCTGTTTCCCCACCCCCACCCTATTGCCCATTCGTGCTCACACTGTTCCATATCTATGCCCCCTGTTTCCTCACCCCCACCCATTGGCCATTCTTACTCAAACTGTTCCATATCAATGCCCCGTTTCCCCACCCCCACCCCATTGGCCATTTGTACTCACACTGTTCCATATCAATGCCCCCTGTTTCCCTACCCCCACCCCATTGGCCATCGTGCTCACACTGTTCCATATCAATGCCCCCTGTTTCCCCACCCCATTGGCCATTCGTACTCACACTGTTTCATATCAATGCCTCCTGTTTCCCCAATCCCACCCCATGGGCCATTCATACTGACAGTTCCATTCAATGCCCCTTGTTCCCCACCATTGGCCATTTATGCTCACGCTGTTCCATTTCAATGTCCCCTGTTCCCCACCCCATGGCCATTCATACTGGCACAGTTCCATTCAATGCCCCCTGTTCCCCACCATGTGCCATTCAGACTCACACCTTTCTATATAATGACCTTCATAATGGCTCTCTTCATCTATTCATTGAGGCAAGTGGATAATATTCCATTCTCGTTCCTATCTTGTGCCTTGTAAGTGGTGGAAAAAATTTTGGGAGTCAGAAGGTGGGTCTCTCACCACAGAATACCCAGCCTTTGACCTGTTCTTGTAGCCAGAGTGTTTATGTGGCTGATCTGGTTAAGTTTCTGGTCAATGGTGGCAGCAACCCCCCAGGATGTTGGTAACGGGGAATTCACCACTGGTAATGCCATTGAATGTCCTGGGGAGGTGGTTCAGCATGCATGTAGTCCTGTGTGTTGTAACTGCACCAGGTTGGCACCTCATTTTTAGGTTCACTGGTTCTGTTCCTAGCATGTTCTTCTACAATCCTCATTGAATCAGCGTTGGTCCCCTGGATTGATGGTAATGGTAAAGTGAGGGATATGCTGGGCCATGAGGTTACAGATGGTAGGGGAATACAATGCTGCTGATGGCCCAGAACACCTCATGGATGTCCAGTTTGGAGCACAGTGAAATGCCACACAACACACTGGAGCTTATCTTGAGTGTGAAGATTCGACTTTGTCTCCCCACAATCACTCCCACCAATACCATCATGGACAGATGCATCTGTAACATTTGATTGATGGGGACGAGGTCAAGTAGGTTTTTCCCTTGTGTTGGTGCTTTTTCTACCATAAGCCCAAACTCCCAGCTTTGGCATATGTCCCCAGCTATTAGTGAGGCTGACTTTGAGGGTTGACTGAGCTGGGTGTATCTTTTTCGCGTCCGATGCCGAGGTTGATGCTAGGTGGTCAGTCCGGTTTTATTCTTATTGTTTCTTGTAGCAATTTGATACAATTGAATGGCTTGCCAGGCCAGTTCAGAGGTCAATTAAGAGTCACCTACATGGCTGTGGGTCTGGGGTGACATATAGGTCAAACCAAGTAAGGATGGCAGATTTCCTTCCCTAAATGACATTATTGAACCAGACCAGTTTTTATAAAAATCTGGTAGTTGCATGGTTTAACATCATTGACTCTAGATTTTTATTCTCAACTTATTTAATTGAATTTAAATTCCCCAGCTACTGTGGTGTGATTTGAACTCATGTCTCCAGATCATTCATCCCAGTATCAGGATTACTAGTCCAGTAACTTAACTACTATTCCCTCATGATTGTCCCCTCACTCCCACATGCTACATAACCGATATGACTGTGACATTTAATGTTCAATAATTGTGAAGAAATTTTTCTGAAGCCTGTCATGCCCAGTAAAGACAGATCATATTCCTAACTTTTAAGATAAGTTTATTCAATGTGAACTGACTTTTCCTTTAAAAATAGTGGACAGTTTCAATGTGCTGCAAAGATGGTTGCCGAAGGTCAGATGACATGGCCTGTGTATTCAAAAACTGCCTCACTGTCTTGAAAGGACAAAAGGATACATTCCAGAATTAAAGATGTTAACTACAACCATCCAGAAACCATCAAGAGACATTCCTTAATTGAATGGGTTCTTCTGAGACAAAGAAGGTGTGAAGTAGCCACATCATAACAGAATGGTACCAATCCAGACATCAATAGATAATCATGGATTTAACATCCTGGTCCATTATGTGGTCACACCAGGGGAGAAGGCCACATGCCAACTCACAGAAATGCTAATGTGATGGATTTAGACCTTAAAAGGTAGCCCTCTGGAGAGAGAAAGAGAGGGAGGATAGATCACAACATCATCACAGAAAGCAGTCCAGCCAGTGGCGACGGAAAGAAATCCACCAGGCAAGGAAGGAGCCCTACTGCTAACTCTACACGTCAACTTGCTACAGCAGAGAACTTAAAGTGACCACCACCTCCAGTCTGAAATCTTAACCACCAGAAAATCTACAACACCTCAACAAGTTCAAGAATACAAACACCCAGGCCTGCACCTTTAAAAGAGACTGTCCTCCTGAGAAAATTCAACAGGTTTACTGTAAACTACTTGCAACTATCTCACTTTAAATCACTTACCCTTTTCTCTATCTATTCTTGTGTACGTGTGTGTGAATGTGTGTGTGGGCGAGGTTGTGACCTTTTCAGGAATTGCCTAAAAATAGTTATCTTTTTTACGAGAAAACCTGTCATTTGTCTGTTTATTTGACCCTAAAAACACCCAGGGACTAACTCATCATTTTAAATAAAACACGATTGCAGCAAGAAGGGAGGTGAATCGTGGGGAACCACCCACACCCCTTACCACCTGTCCGTATCAAGCCTAAGAGTCAGAATGTTGATCCCCTAAAAGAAAAATCCTCCATTCTTGCACTCAGTTTACATTTATTGGTTCTGACTAAAATCCTTTTTGTAGTAAAGCTCACGGTTTGCATTTAGACCTTTTCAGGGGCTTGTGTTCACTGAAATTTCTACACAACGTGTTTATGTTTTAAACCAGTGGTTCTCAAACTTTTTCATTCGTGGACCACATACGTGGGGCTAAAGAACCCATGGACCACCTACCGGTCCTGCCCCTTCGTTTTCGCTTGCCACCACAAAATACTCAGTTAATGGGAAGAATGGTGCTGCTTTTGATGAGACATTGATGAGGTGATGTCTGGATCCAAGCTGGAGAGCTACATTTTCATAAAAGCAAAATACTGCAGATGCTGGAAATCTGAAATAAAAACAAAAAATGCTGGAAATACTCAGCAGGTCTGGCAGCATCTGTGGAGAGAGAAGCAGTGTTAATGTTTCAGGTCAATGACCTTGCATCAGAACTGGCAAAGGTTAGACATGTAGTAGGTTTTAAGCAAATAAATCTGGGGTGGGGCAAAAGATAACAAAAGGGGAGGTGTTGATAGGACAGAGGGTCATAGAAAATAACTGACCAGAAAGTCATGGAGCTAAGGCAAAGGGTGTGTTAATGGTGTGGTGAAAGACAAAACGTTAGTGCAGAGAGGGTGTTAAATGACAGAACAACAAACAGCCCTGGCCAAAAGCACAAACATGAAAAAAGTGGGCAGGCACATGTTAAAAAAAAAATGAATGATGAAACAAACTAAAATAAAAATAAAAAATAAAAAAAAAGAAAAAGAAAAAAGGGAGTTAGTTATGCTCTGAAATTATTGAACTCAATGTTCAGTCCGGTAGGCTGTAGCGTGCCTAAGCAGTAAATGAGATGCTGTTCCTCGAGCTTGTGTTGATGTTCACTGGAACACTGCAGTAAGCCCAGGACAGAGATGTGGGGATGCGAGCAGGGGCGTATGTTGAAATGGCAAGCGACAGGAAGTTCAGGGTCATATTTTCGGACTGAGCGAAGGTGTTCCACAAAGCGGTCACCCAATCTGCGTTTGGTCTCCCCAATGGAAGACTGCATTGTGAGCAGTGAATACAGTATACTAAATTGAAAGAGTACAAGTAAATCGCTGCTTCACCCGAAAGGAGTGTTTGGTACCAGGGATAGTGAGGAGAGAGGAGGTAAAGGGGCAGGTTTTACACCTCCTGCGATTGCATGGGAAGGTGCTGTGGGAAGGAGACAAGGTGGCAAGGGTAATGGAGGAGTGGACCAGGGCATCGCTGAGGGAACAATCCCTTCAGAACGCTTAGCTTCATATTCATGTTGGGCTCTGCGTTCAGCCAGTTCCCCTTTGTTTTCAGGCCCACAAGTGTTGAAAATCCGATCTCGCAATTGAATGTTATAACAGTAACAAAAATCTTGCTTATAAAATGACCTTGTTGTTGCTCGAACTTATGAAGACTCATGCTCCGCATGTGGGAGCCAGTCTGATTGTGTGATGCTACGCGAGTGGTGGAGAATGAGAGTTCTGGCCTGTTCTCTCATATGGCCTCAGCTGTGGTGGTCCAAGAGACAGACATGCATTTTGGACCAGCCCACAGACCACACTTTGAGAACCATTGATCTAAACTTGCAAAAAAAATCATTTGGTAAATGATGTGTCAATTATGTTGAAGTTCTCTCTCAGAATACCATAATACCAAGCAAACTAAAACATCACTTGGAGACAAACATCCTGCCCTCAAAAGATACACCAAGATTTTTTCAAACTAAAGCTCTTTTAACTGCAAGTATAGTTGAAGGTAATCGAAGATGTTAGACGGCTGTCTTGTGGTAAAGTTTTGGCAAGAATCTACGAACTCTAGGAGTGCTGCATGCTTTGAAATCAACTTTGAATCTTCTTCATCTAGCATCTCCAAATTTTACTGGGCTATTTAGGCGACATATTTGACAGGCTTAATGAACTGAACCTTTGCAACGTAATAAATGTAACAGTCATCATGCTCAAAAAAAGTACAGATTTTTGCCAAAATCTTTTGTTGTGGAGTAGCTATGTGCTGCAAGGCAACATAACTGTTTACTTGTTATTGTCTTATTATGGATACAAAATATCAGTCTTAGATTCTCCCTGTACCATGACCCCACTACCAAACATCAAGCCATTGTATCCAGGACCGTCACTGACCTCATCTCCTCTGGAGATCTTCCCTCCATGGCCTCCAACCTCATAGTTCCCCAACCCTGTACAGCCCGTTTCTACCTCTTTCTCAAAATCCGCAAAGACTGCACTGGTAGAAGTATGGTTTCAGCTGGTTCTGCCCTACTGAACTGATTTCTTGCTATCTCAACTCTATTTTTACTCCCCCTGTCCAGTCTCTTCCCACCAGCATCCATGACTCTTCCAGTGCCCTCTGTCACTTCAACAGTTTCCAGGCCTGCACCATCTCCTAATCACGATGGACGTCCAATCCCTCTACACCCCCATCCCCCACCAGGATGGTCTGAGAGCTCTCCGCTTCTTCCTTGAATGGAGGCTCAACCAGTCTCCATCCACCACCACCCTTCTCCCCTTGGCTGAATTTGTTCTCATAATGAACAACTGCACCTTCAACACCACTCACTTCCTCCAAATAAAAGGTATTACTATGGATACCAACATGGACCCTAGCTATGCCTGCCTTTTTGTGGGATGTGTAGAACATTCCTTGTTCCAGTCATACTCAGGTCCCCTCTCTCCTTCCAGTACTTTGATGGCTGTATCGGTGCTACTTCCTGCTCTCACCCTGAAATGGAAAATTTCATTGACTTTGTTTCCAATTTGCACCCTTCTCACCTTCACATGATCCATCTCCAACTCTTCCCTTCTTTGACTTCTGTCTCCATTTCTGGGGATAGGCTATCAACCAATATTCAGTATAAGCCCACAGACTCCCACAGCTACCTGAACTACACTTCCTCATGCCCCACTTCCTGTAAGGACTCGATTCCATTCCCCCAGTTTCTCCATCGCATCCATTTGGACGATGCAATCTTCCATACTAGCTCTTCCATTGTGTCTTTTTCCTCAACAGAGGATTCCTCTACCACAGCGATTGACAGGGCCCTCAACCGTGTCCAATCTATTTCACATACTTTTGCTCGCATCTCTTCCCCTTCCTTCCAGAATAATGTTTTCCTTGTTGACCTTCCACCCCACCACCCTCCATATTCAACGGATCATCCTCCACCACCTCCAGTGTGATGCCACCAAAGATAACTTCCCTTCCCCTCTCCCCTTGACATTCAATGGCATTACCATCGCTGAATCCCCCACTATCAACATCCTAGGGGCTACTATTGACCAGAAACTGAATTGAAGGAGCCATATAAATACCGTGGCTACAAGAGGAGGTCAGAGGCTAGGAATCCTGCGGCGAGTAACTCACCTCCTGACTCCCCAAAGCCTATCCACCATTTACAAGGCACAAGTCAGGAGTGTGATGGAATACTCTCCACTTGCCTGGATGGGTGCAGCTCCAACAACACTAAAGAAGCTTGACACCATCCAGGACAAAGCAGCCCGCTTGATTGGCACACCATCCACAAACATTCACTCCCTCCACCACTGACGCATAGTGGCAGCAGTGTGTACCATCTACAAGATGCTTTTCAGCAACGCACCAAGGCTCCTTAGACAGCACCTTCCAAACCCGTGACCTCTACCACCTCGAAGGACAAGAGCAGCAGATGCATGGGAACATCACCACTTGCAAGTTCCCGTCCAAGTCACACACCATCCTGACTTGGAACTATATCACCGTTCCTTCACTGTCGCTGGGTCAAAATCCCAGAACTCCCTTCCTAACAGCACTGTGGGCGTACCTACCCCACATGGACTGCAGCTGTTCAAGAAGGCAGCTCACCATCACCTTCTCAAGGGCAATTACGGATGGGCAATAAATGCTGGCCTAGCCAGCGATGCCCACATCCCATGAATGAATTTTTTTTTAAATTGTGAAGGGACCATTCCGAGACAACCTGGTCCACTCCTCGTCACCCCCAACATCCCCCTCCCCCTTTCCTATGGCATTTTCCCATGCAAATACAAGAGAGTTGCAACACCTGTCCTTTTACCACCTCGCTTCTCACTGTCCAAACACTCCTTCCAAGCAAAACAGCGATTTATTTGTACTTCCCTCAATTTAGTATACTGTATTCCCTGCTCACAAGTGATCTCTACTTCGAGGAGACTAAATACAGACTGGGTGACCGCTTTGCGAAACACCTCTGTTCAGTCCACAAGTGCAACCCCGAGCTTCCTGTCGCTTGTCATTTCAATTCTCCACCTTGCTCCCTTCTCTCTCCTTGGCCTGCTGCAGTGTTCCAATGAAGCTCATGGAACAGCATCTCATCTTTCGCCTGGGTACTTTCCAGCCTTCTGGACTCAACATTGAATTCAATACTTCTAGATCATAACCTCTGGCCTCTTTTTTTTGCTGGTTAATTCCCCCCACCCCCGACCTTTTTTTCTTTCTTAATCCCTTTTCTTTGCGTTCAGAGGGCTGCTATCCCGTCATTCACACCTCATCCAGACACATCTTTTGTTTCTTTACTTTATCCCATCACTCCCTTCAGCTTTGTATCATAAAATTGATTGTCATTTAATCTCTCCCCCCCTCCTCCCTCTCAGACCTTCCCTTTTGTTCTTCCCCCACCCCCCACCACCCCCATTCACTTGCTCAAAACCTATTACATTTCTAATCTTTGCCAGTTCTGACAAAAGATCAACCTGAAATGTTAACTGTTTTTCTTGCCACAGATGCTACCTGTCTTTTTTTTCTTGCTGAGTATTTCTGCCATTTTCTGCTTTTGTTCTAGATTGAGCAGTTATAGAGTCATAGTTATACAGCACAGAAACAGGCCCTCATAATTTGTCAATATTTTCCTGAAAAAGGTGAATGAACTGCAAAATTTCACCTTTGTTCAAAATCTCTTTTCAGAGGATTTTGTAGCAAAGGCAAAGATTGCTGTGATTCTAGAAGAGACTTCTATTAATGGCATTGGTGACTCTGTTTTAGTAACAATATTAAAGGAATGCCCTTTGAGCAGTTTTGGCTCTCAATTCAAAAAATGGTCTGAGATTTGTCCCAAATTGGCTCAATGTATCTGTGTGAAGTGGGATTTTCTTCACTTATCTACATCAAAGAAAAATAGATGTAGTTTGAATTGCAGAGACTGATTTTGCATTTGAAAATTTCCAAAATCTAAGATTTTACAAATTGTAAGCTAGTAAAACAGATTCATCCTACGTACTAAGAGTGAGTCATCAAGTGTTCATGCATGTTCAAGTTTATTTGGTAGTATATATATTATCTTAAGCAATATATGATGTTAGCTGAGTAAATAAATCCTTTTGTGCTTGACAAAAATATGGGACACGGTGGTGAGTGGTTGAAATTGGCCTTTGGCAGTAGTGCAAAATGGGCAATAAATCAGCAGCCTGTTTGCCATTGACTTCAATGTAATATGGGCTGCTGGTTTACGATTGCCCGTTTCATGCTACTGTCAGACCAATTCCACCCCGACTGTTTAAATAGACAGTTGGGCAGAAAAGGACACACATGGCACATGACTCTCTGAAGAGGGTGCAGGGGGAAATAAAATTGGGTACTTCAGGTCTGGATCGATCTCTAAACGTATTACAGACCTACATTGTAAGAATGCAGCTGGGGGCAATTTAGAATTCTAATAAGTACATATCTCTATCCACAGTTTAAATCTTCTGCTAAAGTCATCTTTCTACACTGGGGACCACGCGCTAAAATTTCCACTGGGGT
The DNA here is from genome assembly GCF_036365525.1 of Heterodontus francisci. NCBI lineage: Eukaryota > Metazoa > Chordata > Chondrichthyes > Heterodontiformes > Heterodontidae > Heterodontus > Heterodontus francisci. The sequence goes on along the minus strand of NC_090397.1, from coordinate 31,373,079 downwards.
ACCTGATCCTCTTGCCATACGTTAAACAGAAACCCCCAAAAAATGGTGCCAATGGCCATTTACATGGTTGTTCTGGGGTTTCTGCTAATATTATGTCAGAAGCGAGGAAGAACTTCTGTGGAAATTACTGGTGCATGGGTTAACTACTTGTTAAGAATCTTTTATAAAGATGATGCATGTCATGCAGGCCCCCACCTGCCAAGAATAGGGCACAGATATTTTGCCACATGGACATCATGTAGAAGGTTGATAGGTAAATTGGCCATTATAAATTGTCACTTATGTAGGTAGTTGGAAGGGAAATGTAGGGACAGGTGGGGATGTTTGGTAGCAAAATGGGATTAGTGCAGGATTAGTATAAATGGGTGGTTGATGTTCGGCACAGACTCGGTGGGCCGAAGGGCCTGTTTCAGTGCTGTATCTCTAATCTAAAAGTGTTGCTGGGAAGAAAAGAGGGCCTATCACAAGTAATTGCCAGGCCCCTCGCCAGAAAGACCTTTTTTGCATAGTAACAGACAGTACTCAGAAAGGACAAAGGGGCCACTCCCTGCTCCACTTTAATCCACAATGGACTTTGATTACCAGATGTTGAAGGTGGAGAGGCTAGCATTCCAGGTTAACTGCTAAGATGGCCGGATACACAGACAGATGTGGTCAGACCAGTTTAGTCACATGACTAACTGTCTGTTTGAATTTGAACTTGCCACAGAGAATTTGAACTCAAAGCTGTTTGCTCCTGGACTGAAAAGACCTCTCTCCTGTCTGCTCACATCTCGCTCTCACCAGCTTCGGAAACCACTGAAGACATATGAACCCCAAGAGAGAAAAGTCTCCGACAGCGAACAAGGTTTAAGAATACTGGGCCAACGAAAAGCACGACTAACTACAAAAGGACGACAGTGAGCTCAAAGCACAGTAACAAGAAACTCTTCTGATAGTGCCTCAAACCTCTCTTTTTTTTCTTCTGCTCTTTTCTGTCTGTTTGCATATCGCATATGCATGCTAGTGTGGGGCGTGGCATGTATCTGTTGGCATTAACCGAATTAGAGTTTAAGTTTTAATGAATTTCACTTTTCTTCTTTAAACCTACGGCGGCCTGTTTGTGTTTATTTCTTTGCCTTATAATTGGAAAGCGGTGAACAAAGTTTCACCAAGGGGGAGCTCAAAACAGTTTGTTTAAACATTAAACCTTGTTACAATAAGACCAGGTGAAGGCTAACAGGGACCCCTAGACACCTTATTCACCTGGTCATGACAACGCATAATATAGCAACTTTGCACAATCTCAGAACATCCAAAAGCACTCAGTCAATGAAGTACTTTTTGAAGTGGAGGCACTGTTCTAATATGGGGCAAAATGCCAACCAATTTATACAGAGACAGATCCTACAAACAGCAATGAGATAAATGACCAATTTAATCTGTATTAGTGATGTTAGTTGAGGGATAAATACTACTCAAATGGAATCCATAAAAGTAGACACCCTTAACATATTCAATGATAGCCTCAACTGCACAGGAAGTGTCACAGAATAGATTCCCAACAGGCAGATTCAGGAAAAGTATTTTTTTTTTTGAAATAGGTGATGTCATAAAGTGCAAGCATAAAGACTGAACATTTCATACATTTTTTGAAAGTTTTAAATTGTGCTACAGCCTTTATTTTACTCCCAGCATCGATGTTTGGTCTGTGCCAAGTTAGCTGATTTTTGCTGGGCAGCAGTTGAGGCACTACAATTGCCTTAGGAAGATAGTAATTGTGAGACAAAAAAAAAAGACAAGGTCCATCTAGTTCACTTTCTCCTAGCCTAGTTGTCATACGATACAATAATGGAGTTCAGCATCGCTGGCTTAGAGAGGCAGAGAGGGTCCCTGCTCCAGCGACTCCTGCTGAAAAGTGTGCATGTATGGGTGTTGAACCTGGGTAGAAGGCACATGTGATGCTGACATGTAGTAGCGTACAGAATGGCTACTCCTGTCTGTGAAACTGAACCTCAACAAAAGTTACTACTTGCAGAAAACTGGATAGAAATCCAAAAGTAAAAGAGTCTGCATTACAAACTGCTGTGATCTAAAAAAATGTTTAATATAACCTATTTACAGCATTCATTTCCTCATTCAGATTTTGCTGTAGTAATATTAAACTGGAAACCAAATCTAGCCTACTTTTAAAAGACATAGCAACATGGTAATTTAAATAATCCCAAATGCCATACAGAAGTGAGCCAGTGGTTATACTAATTCAGCCAAAATTATGACATGTTGTCAATGGGTTTTTTTCCAACATATTTATTTACCCTCAACTTTACAGTAGGAAACTAAGTAAAATAAATTTGCTGAATTCTAATATTTTACCTAAAGCGGAGACACAAGGAGCAGTGATTCAGGCCATCAACATGTTTGTTTATTGGGCAGTTTTTTGGTTTATTTTGCACTTGGAACTTAGGGGCAGCACAACAACCCTGTATTTTTAAACTTCAAAACTTTGGATATTGCTTACTGAAGCCTTGCATTGGCTGTACATTCCAGAAGACATGTCATGAGAAATGCGTTAGAAAATGAGGTTAGAGCCAGCATAACAGGGATTGGGACTGCTGTCAAACCGCTGGTGTTAACACACTGATGGAGACCTGAAAAGAACCATTTACTAAAATATTCTTATTTATAATTTACTGTTGGGAGATCATTTTTATTTAAGTTAAAACAAACTGAGGAATTGATCAGCAAGGTCAAGACTGAATAAGTCAAATTCCATTTTTATTACATGGGAACTTCCAGAATTTTGAACGCGGTTTTCAAGACTAGAGTCCCCAACTGCCCATTTTTCTCTCAAAATCCTGCATTAGTGGTTTTGATAAGAACCAGGTAGCCAGAGAGCAGGCTTTAAGAAAGGAAGGCTAATATTTTAATAAGGAAATCAATAAGAAAATTTAGAATGATGCCAAAATGAGTAGGATTTAAACATTATGGGCAGTGTTCAGGCAAAGTATGGTAAGTATAATTTGAGGTTATGCAGGGTAGCATATAATAGTGAGACAGTAAGAAACTTATTCAATATGCCTCCCTTACAACCCCTTAACTCTCACTTCTCTATGATTAATATTTGTTTACATACTCCAAAAAACATTAAATTGAGATTGAGAGCATAATCTACCATGTACTTCATATTTTAATCTCAGATTAGCAAATGATTGTTATCCACCTCAGTTTGCCCCTTATTTCAAGTTTCTACAACATGCTTAAGCAGGTGAAGCAGTTTTCATTACAGGCAGGTTTAGGGAAAAGTACTTTGCATTAGAACGATGAGACTCAAATTATGGCTTCTGGTCATTTTCAAATTCCAGTGGAAAAATGTTACCCTATTCTTTAAGGGGGACAAGGAAGGGACCTATTTTCAGAAAAAAAAAATTAAGTACATCCAGCACTGTAGTTTTTACATAGCATTATTTTCCAACTTTGAGATTCAACATTGATTTGAAACCACACAATACTAAAGCAGCATTTTCCACAAAGTAAAAAAGTTCCAATTTGTTCAGCACCCACTTTGGAAAAAGTGGCTTACTTTCCATTCAAAGTGCAGGTACCTTGATGACTTTTGTAGGCACTACCAGAAACAGTATGGCCATGTGCAATATGAAGCTTCCTCACACTCCCCAAAAATGTGTTTCAAACTCAACCTCACCAGCATGAGTTTTTCCATTTCTGCTATTCAACCTTTTGAGAGATTGCCAACTTATTGCAGGACTGTGAGCTAGTGTTGTAGTTCAGGTGTCCTCGGAGCTGGTTTGAGAGTATCCAAAAGTTCAGGTCTCCTCAGAGCTGGGTTGAGAGTGCACAAACTCATTTCATGTAAGACCCTACAGCCAGTGCAAAACTTCACTCCATCGTTTTCAAATTGGAACACTTATAACTTATAATTTTAGACAATCCATTGATGAATATGAAGAGCATGTTCACTTTACACAAAGCTTTGTCAACACACGATACTCCTAAAACTGGGCATCAACTGCATAGCATTTTTTTGGATGATTCTCATCTTCTAAAGATTCATTAGTTTTATAACACACATTGACCGGACTAACGTTGGGTTAGCCATAGTGCTGTGACTACTGCAGTGACAAGTGGTGGGAGGGAACAGATGATCAGCAAAACCAGATAAGAAAAGTCTACTGAAAGACTACAGTTACTAAACACTATTAAATATAGTCATTTAAGTTTTAAAAAATCTTCATGGCAGAAATTCTCAAGCGGTTTAAAAAAAACTCATAAGGGCTTATTTTAAAAAGATATGATCTTACGTAAACCATAAAATCATTGCAGCAATAAGATTATGACTCATAACACTTATCCACTTGAAGATAAAACATTACTCAGATATTGGTGGGATATGAAATTTAATCAGTATATCACTAGAACTATTTTACCTTTCCCATAGCTGCCTTATTCAGTTACTCTGACTCAGTAGTAGTTCTAGGCTTATGGTCTACTGTATAGAAGAACTAGAGCATTTATCCTTTCAATATAGTGGCCAACAGAAATATTTGCAGGAAATGATACCTTGGTTTGGAATCATTTAACTAAATCTTCACATCTGTAGTATTAATGGTCAATTGGAATTCTTTATCCACACTCTGGGCACATCCAACGTAGTAGCTACTAACGGGGAGCCACTTTAAATGAGTTAAATGGGAAGTATTAAATTGCCCTATAACGTCCCATTTAAGCAATGTATTTGTAACAAAATGATTCTCAAAAAGATAAGACATGAATTCTCAGTTTACTCCAGCAGGTTGTTAAAGGAAACAGGGAAGAAATAGTGGATGCGCAGAGGATCATCTTCAAATCCTCACTAGCGAAGTAGCAGATGATTGGAGGTCTGCGAACGTTGTACCATTGTTTAAAAAGGGTGCAAGGGATAAGCCAGGCAATTATAGGCCAGTCAGTCTGACCTCAGTGGTGGGTAAATTGTTAGAATCTATTCTGAGGGGCAGGATAAACTATCACTTAGAGAGGCATGGATTAATCAAGGATAGTCAGCATGGATTTTTTAGGGGAAGGTCAGGTCTTACTAACTTGATTGAGTTTTTTGAGGAAGTGACGAGGATTGATGAGGGTAGTGCAGTGGATGTGGTTTACACAGATTTTAGTAAAGCATTTGACAAGGTCCGCATTGGCAGACTGGTCAGTAAAATGAAAGCCCATGGGATACAGGGGAAGGTGGCAGGTTGGATCCAGAATTGGCTCAGTAACAGTGTAGTAGTCAATGGATGTTTTTGCGAATGGAAAGCGGTTTCCAGTGGTGTTCCACAGGGCTCAGTGCTGGGTCCCTTGCTGTTTGTGGAATATATTAATAATTTGGACTTGAATGTGGGTGGCATGATTGGGAAATTTGCTGATGACACAAAAATTAGCCATGTAGTTAATAGTGAGGAGGAAAGCCGTAGACTCCAGAATGATATCAATGTTTTGGTTGAGTGGATGGAAAAGTGGCAAAAGAGAAGTATTTGGGGAGGACAAAAAGCGAGGGAATATACAATTAACGGGAGGTTATTGAGAGGGGTAGAAGTGAGACACCTTGGAGTGCATGTCCACAGGTCCCTGAAGGTGGCAGGACAGGTGGACAGAGTGGTGAAGGTGGCATATGGATTGCTTTCCTTTATTGGTTGAGGTATAGAGAACAAAAGCAGGGATGTGATGATGGAACGGTATAGAGTGTTAGTTAGGCTACAGCTGGAGTATTGCATGCAGTTCTGGTCACCACATTACAGAAAAAACGTAATTGCTCTGGAAAGAGTACAGAGGAGATTTACACGTTCCCAGGTCTTGAAGGTTGCGGCTATGAGGAAAGATTGGATAGGCTAGGGTTGTTTTCCCTGGAACTGAGGCGTCTGAGGGGTGACTTGATTGAGGCGTACAAAATTATGAGGGGCCTAGATACAGGGGACAGGAAGGACCTGTTTCCCCCGGCGGGGAGGTCAATTACCAGGGGGCACAGGTTTAAGGTGATTGGTAGAAGGATAAGAGGGGAAATGAGGGGAAACTTTTTCACCCAGAAGGTGGCGGGTGTCTGAAATTTGCTGCCAGGAATGGTGGTGGAGGCAGAGACCCTCAATTGTTTTAAAAGGTACCTAGACATGTACCTGAGGTGCTATAACCTGACGGGCTATGGACCAGGTGCTGGAAGGTGGGATTAGGTTGGGCGGATAGTTTATTCAGCCGGCGCAGACAGGATGGGCTGAATGGTCTTCTGTGCTGTACTTTTTCTAGCGTTCAGAAAATTTTGATAATTCAATTTTGAAATGATCTGAATATTTCTGGGTCTTCTGTGGCTCAGCTGTTACAACAATGAACACCCATATCATACAGACTAGCTTGTTTTAGATTGTCTAAAATGGTCACGCGAAACAGCAGAATCCCAAAATTATGCTGAAAAGAGCGGAATGTTTGCACAGAACCACCCCTATTCAGTAGCATTATATCCCAAACCTGTAATGGAGTATTTATGGTATAGCACCACAATGTTCAGTAAGCCAGGGCATGATGCTCCAACTATAGGATTAACCATAATGTCCAATTCTTATCCTTCTGCCAAAAAACAATGTAAAATAATGCAACTTGATTATATTTCCCTTTTAAGATTCTGCTCTATTCATTAGAATCAGTCTCTTGGCACAAGTTTAGTTTCACCAACTCAACAAAATATGCTTAGAGAATCAGCACACATCCTGTGAATAAAGATGCATTACATTAGAATCAAGTGAAAACTATAACGCAAAGAGTTTCCACTGTTTGGGTGACAAGTGAGAAAATGTAAGTGAGAAAATACAAGTGTGAAAAAGACACACAAACATACACACACTTTGGACCAAGTGACTTTATTGTCCATAAGACATGCCTATTTCCTTCACACCATAAAACCATCTATGATCCAATCAAAGTCATAATAAGTTGAATAAAAAAGTCTTTTCAATACTGAACAAACAAGACCTTTTAAATTTATTCACAAATCTACTGAAATCAGCCTTGTACCCATCAACTGATCATCACACAAGTTTTCCACAATGTACTCAAATTATAAAAGCTGTCTACTCATCCCTAACCATATGAATAACCACAAAACATAAGAGCACATTGTGAAAGAATTACATTGTATTGATATGGCATAACACCCAGTAAAGCAAAAAGTTTAAGAACAGAGTTGTGCATCTGAAAGTAAATGAGGTACATGGTAATGTTACTGAGCCCAGAAGGGAGCCTTATGCCTGTGCAACCAGACTATGCATCTCTCAACTGAGGCAGCACTGTACTACAGTGTGCCCAACCATATCTCTTTCTAGCAACGAAGCCTGTAAGGCTCCCCAGAAACTGTAGAAGTGTGAGGTATTGTGAATATGAACCATTTTATTGTCCAGTAAACCTGAGGTAACTATGCTGTCTTTGCAGAATGTGACAAAAAGAAAATCATGAAACAATACTGGAAAAAACTGTACATGGGCACTTCCAGTAAATCAATGTCTTCATTCTCTATTACCTACTACTTCAGGATTTTGAAACTTAAGCGGTAAAATAATATATTATAAAAATGTTTATAAAATAGCAGCACACTCAGTGAAACAATACAGCCAAGTACTGTTAAGGTGAATAAGAATGAAACAAATCATAGCTTTTCATAGCAGCGCAAAATAAAGATTCGTACTCCATTTTCTACCCTCATCAACCCAGGTCAGGCTGTGTCAATTCAGCAAAACTCTACTTTTCTCCCAAATACTTTCTTTAGGCCAGCCTTTCACAAATCCCTAGTTCAACATTTCAATCAATAGCTTCATTTTGCAAATTTCAGACTATTATCAAAACATGTGCAAATAAACACCGCCCCAACTCTTTACCATCCATGCCCTAACGATGGAGCAGAAAAATTCAAGTAGACTGAATACAGATTTTCTCAAACAACAAGTAGTTGTGAACCATGTTACTTGCTGCTTCTTGCACCAGCAATGATTCTCATCCAAATGTCCAACGCTCCGCACACCTGTGGCACACAAGATCCTTCTGTGTCACTGAAAATACATGAAGTTACTGAACATTTGTGGAATGTTGCAACCCAAACTGGAATGTCCTCCATACAAAGCGTTGTTTCTTTTTCTAGCAACACCATAATTATATAATACACCAGATACCGGAAAACAAAAACAAGTCAATTTCATAAACCATTCCATTCATCCCTTGGGAAATATATTCAAAGTGCTTTTCAAATGAAATGGTTTACGATAATGCTAACTGTGGGCCAATGTCTGCACAAAAAAACAAAATATGTTTGGAAGTATTTCTCTTTGAAAAGTTTTATGCCTCGTCAAGTGGAAGGATATAGTTCTTTTTCTTCGCTCTTCACACAAAATGCTAGGTAATCACATAGTTAAAATCGGAGATCAATAGGGATGACCAAAAGATTTACATCAACCTGGACAACCCTGTTTTATGCCTTCTAATGCAAAGTTCCATGGCAGTGTAATCAGCTGACTGGCAGTTGGATTCAGAGTTCCCTGGGCACATTCAAGTTTGGTCCACAGTTAGAGGAGCAGCTCTACCTGGAGCCAACAATGCTGCTGTGAGTAGCATTTCTGAAGAAGGAACCAGAAGGAGCTAGAGATATACATTGATGGAGAAAGAACGGAGACAGAACAAAATTAGAAATAGATGATATACAGAAAAGTAGTGAGACATACACAAATAGACATACAAAAAGTGAAACCAACATACGGAAAAGTGAAACATACAGGAAAAAGTGAAACACTTTGGTACAAACAAGTAACAGAGAGAGACACACATGGGGAAAAGTGAGTGCCATGCAGAACACTGTCACTAGGGAGAAAAGACATACAGACAGAGTGTGAGGAAATATACACAAAACTAAGACACGGAGAAATTAAAAGTTGGTTTAAATAGGAACCTTCTACACAAACACTGATTATTTAAGGCAAAACATATACCCACAGTATAGCAATCCTGCCAATAACTAAACTTCACTGGAAGATACAAGGTTCAATATGTTAAGGCAGTTACATTCCTTCTACACTGAAGATGGTTCATTCACAAAAGAGACTATTTCCCAGCAACCCTCCCCAATCCCTCAGGCTATTGCTTTGCAATCTAAACTGAGCCACAAATTGTACACACATTTCGTTATATCTGAAGAGGGTGCATGCACCATAAAATAAGAACAGTAAATGTCTAATCATTTGATCCCACATACACAGGCCTGCATTTAGCTAGCTATTTTAATGCTTTTTAAGCATGTTCATCATCGATAATATATCAGCAATTATGCAAACAAATACGGTGGGATTCCCTTCTGCAGAACACCATAGGCACCAGAATTTTATCAGTTTTTTTTCTAAAAGCTTTAGATAGTTTCTATGTGGGAGCATTTTTAAAAGAAAAAACTAAAAGATTTCTTCCTAAAGGGAAGATCACGCACAGTCTTTTCCACTCCAGCAGGCTCACAGGTTTACATTTCTCACATCCGTGGGAGTGCTGGCCTGGCCCAGTTCATCCACCCTCTTTGAAGGGTCCCGCTGCTGTTGGTGCTGCTGAATTTGTCTCAAGTTGCTGACCAGCAATGATTCAATCTGCTCCTGGCAAGCTTTCAGGCAATCCTAATGGAAAAGAGATAAGCCAAATCATAAACATTGCCGTGAAGTATTGGTAGATATCACACTGTGACACACTTCAATTATTCTGCTGCAAGGTGAGGGAAGATGCAATATCTCCTACAATCTACACACTTTCATTGCAAACCTGGAAAGAACAATCATTGTTTAATAAATTACTCAGTATCTCAGTCAGAGGTTAAAGTTAAAATAAACCACATGTTTAATCAAAGAAACATTACTATCACAGTTAAATACTGGAATTTAAAGGCAACACGATTCAGAGTACAAAGTTAAATAAAAATGAATGACTATCAAAATATAGAAATGACCAAGATAAAAGAGAACCTTAGAAGCATTTTCCAACCATTTGAGTGAAAACAAAATTGCAACTGTATAGTCAGAATCAATTATTTGCAGTCTTTTAGAATGAGATATTCTAATCATACCTAATTACAGAATACATCAAGATTGAGATGCTAAAGATGTACTAATTTATTATCTAACAAACTCTTATTACAATTTTAGTTTTATTTTCTTGGTAAATAATTTTTGATTTGCCAGAGCATGGCATAAAACGCACCTGTCCAACATTACATTGTTAGTAAGTCTAAGCTACCTCCATTGGGAGCAAAGTCAAGGTTTTCAGTCATGGCCAAAGACTCTGCTCCTAGCCACGTATTCAATCCCTCTCTCCAGCCACTCCCTCAGGCTAAACAAAGCTATAAAAAAAAGCAATTGAGGGAGGTGGGAGGAGGGGCGGGGGGGGGGTGGTGGTGGGGAGAGAGTTGGGCATGCACAGGGATGCAAAATGGTGGTATCACATCACTCACCTGTTATACACCCCGCCCAATATTCAGTTTTATTGCAACCAATGGAAATAAATACCAGCCGTGTCATTTAATGAGCAGCAAAAGCAACCACTCCTGCAGTGCATCTCTGCTCATGTCCAATTTTATCCCCTTGGTGTTGTGTTCAAGTTAAAGCCCAAATTTCACCCATCCTCTGCTCCAGTGCTGATGGAATCCTTAGCCACATTTTTATTAGTTCTCGATACAATTTCTCCAATCTCTTCCTAGTCAGTCTCTTATTCCCCACAAATTCAAACTTGGCCCAAACTCAACATGTCACACAATTAAGTCTCACTCACCCAAACCCCTGACTTTGCTGACCCACAAAAGCTCATTGCCCCCAACCCACTGAAATAAAAATATCCTCAACTTCAAATCCCTTACTGCCCCACCCTTCCCTCTAAATCCTTCTAAGCATTCTACTGCCCTCTGACTTTAGCCTTTCAAGTATCTCCACATCTTTTGCCAAGTCATTAGTGGCAGAGCCATTGGGCATCTCCACGATACTTTCTGAACTTCCTTAAATCGCTGACATCACATCTCTACATTTCTAAAAACGTTGTCATTTTAAATGAAATTTTTGATCATCTCTCCTAATTTTTTTATGAATATACATATAAATTGGAAGTTTATTGAATTGTTCCATGATCTTAAACATTAACTCTACACCCACCAGTGTGTTTGCAACTTCGCTTTACTACACTTTATACTCTGAACTGTAGGATAGAGGCAGTCTAGAATGCAACACTTTGTGCAGCATTCCCCGAGCACCAGTTCAGCTCCCGCACACAAGGTAGATTTTCCTGTCTTGCACTCAGCCTGTGGAACCTGCAAACTACAGGCTTTGAAAGAGCCCATTCAAGAACAGATCCCACCAGACCTTTTGTGTGCAGCCCATTTATAATTTCAATGCTAGTTCCTGGTTTGGGTTGGGGGCAGTGTGCTGGTGGAGAAAGGAGGCAAAAAGAGTGTATGAATCTGGCACAGCTGCAGTTACAAATTAAAGGCAAACTGATTTATTTCTGCTAAAAGGAAGGAGTCAGGAAATCAATTGCTGACGGTGCAAAGTCTATACAGAAACTCTCCATTCATTGATGCAGCTGCTCCTTCTGAAATGGATCAAAGAAGAATTACCCTGCTTGGCGCTGAAGGGTTTCCTCCTCACAGATGAGTTGTACAGACTGTTTGGAAGTCAACAGAAATGGCAAGTACCATGTCCAGAAGTACAGGGTATAGATCAAAAAGAAAAATTGCTAAGCTTACCCAATAGCATCATATATCAAATAGATGGGCAAAGCACGCATGCACTAAAGTGTTACAGCTTAACTATAGCTAAATGCAAAGCCACCAGACAACATTTCAGCTCTTTCAATCTTCTGACACATGTCCAAATCACATAGCAACACCATCTCAAGACCGAACAAAATCCATTGTCCATACAGTCTGTCTCCCTTGCAGTTGCAAATGGATTGGTTTCTCTCCAAGATAATTATTCAATTTGACCCTGAAGAAATTTAAGCCACTTGCCCCTACAATCTCTTTTCAGAACTTGTGTCAGCTGTGGCTCAGTTGGTAGCACTCTCATCTGAGTCAGAAGGTTGGAGGGTTCAAGTCCTACTCCATGACTTCAGTACAAAACTCTAGGCTGACACTCCAGTGCAGTACTGAGGGAATGCTGCACTGCCAGAGGTGCCTTCTTTCAGATAAGACATTAAACCAAGGGTCCGTCTGCCTTCTCAGGTAGAAGTAAAAGATCCCGTGGCACTATTTCAAAGAGTAGGGCAGTTATCCTGTGTCCTGGTCAATATTTATCCCTCAATCAATATCTTAAAACACAGATTATCTTATCAGCATCATGTCGTTGTATGTGGAAGTTTGCTGCGTGCAAATTGGCTACTGCATTTTCTACATTACAACAGCGACTAAACTTCAAAAAGTTGTTAATTAGCTGTAAAGTGCTTTGGGCATCCTAAGGTCATGAAAAGAGGCTATATAAATGCAAGTTTAATCTAAAAAACTTTTTACAATTATATTAAACTGTAGCTGCCAATTGTCAGCTTTCCTTCGAAAATAGTATTGTCCCTATTTAACATCGTATAAACCCATCCCTGAATCACATCTGGCCCAGGGACTTTATTTACTGGGATCTTGTTCAACAAGGCAAACTTTCCAACTGTAATTTAGCACTGGAACTCCTGTTGAACTAATCTGTAAAGGTGGTCCCATAAAGCAAGATTCCAACAAAACCAGTGCACGATGCATGTTCATTTACTCACGGATATTAAGATACAGGAAGGATATGCACTCTTTAACTTTCCAACATCTCAGGAACTAGTTCACTTGCTGCAGGCCAAAGCAGCACATAACAGGAGCAAGTAATTAATAAATCTAGAATAAAAAGCTACCCAGTAACGAACATGAGACTACTGGAATCTCAAAAACCGGGGAAGCAAATCTGCTGTCTTTACCCAGTCTGGCGTATGAGACACGCCAGGTCCAGAGCAATGTGGTTGACTCTTAACTGCCCTCTGAAATGGCCTAGCAAGCTACTCAGTTGTGTCAAACCGCTACAGAAATATTGTAAAAGAATAAAACCGGACAGACCACACTGCATTAACCTAGGCACCGGAAACAACAAAGGCACACCCTGCCTAGTCGACTCTTACTCTGCCTAGTCAACCCTGCAAAGTCCTCCTCACTAACATCTGGGGATGTGCCAAAATTGGGAGAACTGTACAGGTGTGCAAAGGAAACCCGACCCAAGTCCGAAAGCTGGACCCGGAAGCCCGACCCGAATCCGACACATGACGTCGGAGTCAGGTCGGGTAGCAGGCCTTTAACCACATACGGATGTAAAGGCCTGCCACCCAACCCGACCCTGATGGGTCCTGACGACGAGTCGGATTCGGGTCGGGTCGAACTTCCAGGTCCGGAATTCGGGCTCACGTTGGGTTTTCTTTGCACACCTTTAGAGAACTGTCCCATAGTCAAGCAACAGCCTGACAGTCATACTCACTGTATCATACCTTACAGCCAATGTCCCAGACTACTACTTCACCATTCCTGGGTATGTCCTGTCTCACAGGCACAATGGTATATAGTGGGGAGGGAGTGGCCCAGGGCGTCCAAAGCATTGACTTTGGACGCTATAAAGTTTCATGGCATCGGGTCAAACGTGGGCAAGGAAATCTCTTGCTGATTACCGCCTACCAGCCTCCCTCTGCTGATTAATCATTGCTCCTCCATGTTGAACATCACTTGGAAGAAGCACCAAGAGTGGGAAGGGCACAGAATATACTCTGGGTGGCGGACTTCAATGCCCATCAACAGTGACTCAGTAGCACCACTGCTGACCGAGCTGGCCAAAACCTGAAGGACATATGTCAAACTGGGCCTGCGGCTGGTGATGACAAAACCAAACAAGGGAAAACCTACTTGACCTCGACCTCATCAATCTACCTATTACAGATGCATCTGTCTATAACAGTATTGGTAGGAGTGACCACCACACAGTTCTAGTGGAGACCAAGTTCCATCTTCAGACTGAGGACACCCTCCATCATATTGTGTGGCAGTGCTAAATGGGATAGATTCGGAACAGATCTAGCAGCTCAAAACTGGGCATTCATGGGCCATCAGCAGAAGCAGAATTGGATTCAACCACAATCTGTAACGTGATCCAGCATAACCTTCACTCTACCATTAGCATCAAGCCAGAGGATCAACCCTGGTTCAATGAGAAGTGTAGGAGAGAATGTTAAGAGCAGCACCAGCATGCCTAAAAATTAGATACCAACCTGATGAAGCTACAACACAGGACTACACGCATGCTCTAGACAGAGCTAAGCAATCCCACAACCAATGGGTCACATCAAAGCTCTGCAGTCCTGCCAGATTCACAAATAGACCCATCTCAACAATGGGAGAGTAAGCACATGAGTGCAAAAGTCAAGGATAAAGCATTTACATCCATCTTCAGCCAGAAGTGCTGAGTGGATGATCCATCTCGGCCTCCTCCCGAGGTCCTCAGCATCACAGATGCCAGTCTTCAACCAATTCAATTCACTCCACATGATATCAAGCAAAGCACTGGATACTGCAAAGGCTAGGGCCCCGACAAAATTCCGGCAACAGTATTGAAGACTTGTACTCCAGAACTAGCCGCACCCCTAGCCAAGCTGTTCCAGTACAACTACAACACTGGCATCTACCCAACAATGTGGAAAATTGCCCAGGTATGTTTTGTACACAAAAAGCAGGACAAATCCAACCCAGCCAATTACCGCCCTATCAGTCTACTCTGAAGCATCAGCAAAGTGATGGAAGGGCTCGTCAACAGCGCTATCAAGCAGCACTTGCTTAGCAATAACCTGCTCACTGGTGCTCAGTTTGGGTTTTGCCACGGCCACTCAGCTCCTGACCTCATTACAGCCTTGGTCAAAACATGGACAAAACAGCTGAACTCCAGAGGGGAGGTGAGATGACAGTGACTGCCCTTGACATCAAGGCAGCATTTGACCGATTATGGCATCAAGGAGCCTTAGCAAAACTGGAGTCAATGGGAATCAGGGGGAAAACTCTCTGCTGGTTGGAGTCATACCTAGCATAAAAGAAGATGGTTGTGATTGTTGAAGGCCAACCATCTCAACCCCAGGACATCGTTACAAGAGTTCGTCAGGGTAGTGTCCTAGGCCTAACCATTCAGTTGCTTCAATGACCTTCCCTCCAACATAAGGTCAGAAGTGGAGATGTTCCATGACAACTACCCAGTGTTCAGTACCATTTGCAACTCCTCAGATAGTGAAGCAGTCTGTGCCTGCATGAAACAACATTCAGGCTTGGGTTGATCTGTGGCATGAATGTTACTTGCCACTTAGATGCCAGGCAATCACAATCACCAATAAGAGAGTCTAAGCATCTTCCCTTGACATTCAATGGTATTACCATCACTGAATCTCCCATCAACATCCTGGGGGGCGGGGGGGGGGGGGGGGTTTACCACTGACCAGAAACTGAACTGCAGCAGCCATATAAATACTGTGGTCACAGATGCAGGTCAGAGGCTGGGAATTCTGTGGCAGGTAACTCACCTCTGGACTCCCCAGAGCCTGCCCATAACTTACAAGGCACCACTCAGGAATGTGATGGAATACTCTCTATTTGCCTAGATGAGTGCAGCTTACATAATACTACTTAAGAAGTTCAATACTACCCAGGACAAAGTAGCCTGCTTAACTGGCACCACATCCACCACTGCACAATGTACACCATCTACAAGGTGCACTGCACCAACTCGCCAAGGCAAGGTTAGAAACAGAAGTCAATTACTACTATATTAACTTAGAAATACACACTGTGCTTTGCAATTGAGCATGTCATTTTTAAACCTCTTTCTTCCATGGCAAGTGAAATAAACCAATACAGAAGGATTCTATTTGTAAAACACAAAATCAAACTGAAACTACAAAGCATGTGTACTATGTCCCGCACCATGAAGTAGCTGGTCATAACTTCATGCCCACAATTCCACAAACAAGATCCTGATGTCAACTTTGCAACAGAGGAGGAAAATTGGCATGCAACACAAGAGAACCGTAATGGGGAGAAATACATTTCTGAAAATAAATAAAAGTTATAGGTCTGAATTCAATGTTTGGTTTATGAATACTTCTGGTCCTCACTGCATACATACTGCTTTCTGTTTTGGCTATTGAGACATTACAGAACAATCACAAGGCTCTGCTCCCCAGATTTGTGTCCACACTCAAAACATCAGAAACTCTGCCTCAATTTATAATGTATCCAATAGATACATTTTTTTGGTGGGGGAGCATTGGGGAGAGGGGGTGGCAAGAGATTATAGTCAAGCCTTAGGCCATCAAACACAACTGCACTCTGCAACCATTTAGGACATTTTACAGTTATGCTATTTCCTTTTAGCAATGTAATGGTAACTATTAAGTTCCATATTAAGTTTGTAAGCGACATACTCCATTCCCAAACACGAATCTTAAACTTAAACAAAGCCAATTAATTAGGTATGAGGGGAGAGCTGGTGAAGGTTGATTAGGCAACAAGACAAAAAGGTATGGGGTAAATGAACAGTGGGAAACATTTAAAGAAACAATTCAAAATGTTCAACAAAAGTACATTCCATTAAAAAACAAAAACTCAGCAAGAAAGATCCATCTGTGGCTTACTAAGGAGGTTAAGGATAGTATTAGATTAAAAAAGGCTTATAATGTTGCAAAGTATAGTAGTAAGCCTGAGGATTGGGAGTATTTTAGAAACCAGCAAAATAGAATGAGAGTAAACCAGGAATATAAAAATAGATTGTAAGAGCTTTTACAACTATATAAAAAAAAAAGTAGCTAAAGTAAATGTTGGTCCCTTAGAGACAGAGGCAAAAGAAATTATGGGAAATGAGGAAATGGCAGACTCATTGAACAAACATTGTGTGTCTTGCTTCATAGCAGAAGACACAAGTTACATTTGAGAAATTGAGGGTAACCTAGGGACTAAGAGTGAGGAAATTATGGTAATCAATATCAGCAGAGAAAACATACTACAGAAACTTAAGGAACTAAAATCGGACAAATTCCCAGGACGAGATGGCCTACATCCTAGGGTTCTAAATGAGGTAGCTGTAGTGGATGCACTGGTTATGATTTTCCAAAATTCCCAGATTCTACAACAGTCCCAATGGATTAGAAGTTAGCAAATGTAACACCGTCATTCAAGAAGGGAGGAAGAGAGAAAACAGGGAACTGAAGGCCAGACAGCTTGACATCGGTTGGCAGGAAAGTGCTGGAATCTATTATTAAGGAACTCTCAACACTGCGCTTAGAAAATCATAGTACGGTCAGACAAAGTCAACATGGTTTTACGGTGACAATACAAAGCTAGGTGGAAATGCAAGCTGTGAAGAGGACACAAAGAGGCTTTAAAGAGATATAGACAGGTTAAGTGAGTGGTTAAGTGAGGGTGACAGATGGAGTATAATGTGGGGTAGTGTGAAGTTATTCACTTTGGTAGTAAAAATAGAAAGACAGAATTTGGTTTTTAAAAAGGTGTGCCATTTGTAAATGCTGATGTTCAGAGGAACTTGAGTGCACTTGTACAAGGAACACAAAGTTAGCATGTAGGTACAGCAAGCAATTAGGAAGCCAAAAGGCATGTTGGCCTTTATTGTAAGGGGACTGGAGTCCAAGAATAAAGAGGGCTTGCTACAATTGTACAAGGCTTTGGCGAGACCACATTTGGAATAGCATGCACAATTTTGATCTCCATGCTTAAGGAAGAATATACTTGCATTGAAGGTGGTACAACGTAGGCTCACTAGATGGGTTCCTGGGATGAGAGGGTTGGGTTATGATGACAGGCTAAGTAAACTGGGTCTATATTGTCTGGAGTTTAGAAGAATGAGAGGTGATCTCATTGAAACACAAGATTCTGAAGGGGCTTGGCAGGGTAGACACACAGGTTATTTCCCTTGGCCGGGGAATCCAGAACACAGGGGCATAATCTCAGTATAAAAGGGTTGATCATTTAGGACTGAAGTGAGGAGAAATTTCTTTAATCAAAGGATTGTGAATTTTCGGAATTCTCTACCCATAGGGCTGTCGATGCTCCCCCTCTTTTGGGCCTCCTTATCTCGAGAGACAATGGATACGCGCCTGGAGGTGGTCAGTGGTTTGTGAAGCAGCGCCTGGAGTGGCTATAAAGGCCAATTCTGGAGTGACAGGCTCTTCCACAGGTGCTGCAGAGAAATTTGTTTGTTGGGGCTGTTGCACAGTTGGCTCTCCCCTTGCGCCTCTGTCTTTTTTCCTGCCAACTACTAAGTCTCTTCGACTCGCCACAATTTAGCCCTGTCTTTATGGCTGCCCGCCAGCTCTGGCGAATGCTGGCAACTGACTCCCACGACTTGTGATCAATGTCACACGATTTCATGTCGCGTTTGCAGACGTCTTTATAACGGAGACATGGACGGCCGGTGGGTCTGATACCAGTGGCGAGCTCGCTGTACAATGTGTCTTTGGGGATCCTGCCATCTTCCATGCGGCTCACATGGCCAAGCCATCTCAAGCGCCGCTGACTCAGTAGTGTGTATAAGCTGGGGGTGTTGGCCGCTTCAAGGACTTCTGTGTTGGAGATATAGTCCTGCCACCTGATGCCAAGTATTCTCCGAAGGCAGCGAAGATGGAATGAATTGAGACGTCGCTCTTGGCTGGCATACGTTGTCCAGGCCTCGCTGCCGTAGAGCAAGGTACTGAGGACACAGGCCTGATACACTCGGACTTTTGTGTTCCGTGTCAGTGCGCCATTTTTCCACACTCTCTTGGCCAGTCTGGACATAGCAGTGGAAGCCTTACCCATGCGCTTGTTGATTTCTGCATCTAGAGACAGGTTACTGGTGATAGTTGAGCCTAGGTAGGTGAACTCTTGAACCACTTCCAGAGCGTGGTCGCCAATATTGATGGATGGAGCATTTCTGACATCCTGCCCCATGATGTTCATTTTCTTGAGGCTGATGGTTAGGCCAAATTCATTGCAGGCAGACGCAAACCTGTCGATGAGACTCTGCAGGCATTCTTCAGTGTGAGATGTTAAAGCAGCATCGTCAGCAAAGAGGAGTTCTCTGATGAGGACTTTCCGTACTTTGGACTTCGCTCTTAGACGGGCAAGGTTGAACAACCTGCCCCCTGATCTTGTGTGGAGGAAAATTCCTTCTTCAGAGGATTTGAACGCATGTGAAAGCAGCAGGGAGAAGAAAATCCCAAAAAGTGTGGGTGCGAGAACACAGCCCTGTTTCACACCACTCAGGATAGGAAAGGGCTCTGATGAGGAGCCACCATGTTGAATTGTGCCTTTCATATTGTCATGGAATGAGGTGATGATAAAGTACTCGTTATTAGTGCTTGTTAACAGCTTGTGGATGCCACTGCTTCAAATTACTGGGATCAAAAGAACACAGGAAATTAGACACTGGCAGTGGGACATGGTATCCTTCCCAAGCAACACTAAAACACAGGAACCTATTATTGTTCTGTTCCATACGGGGACAAGGAGTGAAAGACTGCTACAAGTGGAGGAGAGGGTTACTGAAGATTTTATGTAAATGATAGGGGAAGGGTACCAAAGGTTTTCACACTAGGGAGAACTGTAGGTTTTTCCTAAGCCTGATGAATTTGGACAGGAAAATTAAAACAAAAAATGATTTGACAAATGTCCAGCTGGTTGAATATAAAATTGAACTTTAGTTTCTGAGATCATGAGTCACCATTCTTCATAAATAAGGCTCTACTCAACCTTGTACCTTTCAAGATGAAATCCATTGAAGCATGCATCCAATAATTTTTATTTAAATATTGTCAGTGTGTCCCACTATTTAAAAACTGCTTTCTAGGCCAAAAACTTAATTTTCTATTTCCATTACACAATTTACTTAAATGGCAAATTTCACAGGATTTGTAAAAGTATGTTTAAATCTTTCAACACTAAAAAGTACACAACCACCCAAGCTGCAACAGAATACCATAAACGCCAATCTAAAACCCCTCAAATAAATTAAATTAGTGACAGAATTTATAGTAACAGTGTATAAAACAACTAAGGTTGCTTCAGCACACAAAGGGTTAAAATTATTTACAACCACCCATAAAAATGCTTTAAAACCCACTTCGCATTTTTTAAGCTCACTGGCACAATCACCTGCTATATTGTGTTTTCCACTGTGAATGGGATGTGAAGGAACAACACTATTATTTTATACGTAGCTGCATCACACCACTGTTACGCCACATGCAAAACACTCAGATTAGAAACTGAATGAATGCTAATAGCTGCCAATTTAACCAAATACAAGTAGGAAACGATCTCATTCTTCCATTCATTTCAGTCAATCCTAGCTGCTGTTTTCTTGCATACTAACTATAGTGTGCAAACAAACAAAGCAGGATGAGGGAGCAGGTCCTGTCATATGCTTTCAAACCACAAGCATTAAGCAACACAAAGAATGGATAAATGTAATACTTCTCCAGGCAAACTAAACATGATCTCATCCTAAAATGACTCCTACCTTGAGAGATACTGTAGTCAGTACACGTAAAGCTTTCCGAATATCAACAGCACTCTGAAATACAAAGAGCTTGTGCAGATCCAATAGCTTTGCATTTCTGGGGGGGCTGATATCTACTTTTGGGATAGGAGGAATGCACAAGTGCTAGAATACATGGATCAGTAGCCTTTGCCACAGAACCCACTGAATTTCACATGGTCAGGTGAAGAGTCATAAGATACATGCCACTGCCGGCTTGGGGGTATTCTTGAGGCAGTCAACCCGCAAAGAAACACAGGCTATAGCTTCTTTATAAAAAAATTTCAGCCAGTCATCTACCGGTAATGTATATTTGGCTCAGGTTCAGGCCAAACCAATGCCAGATCCCAAATCGCAGCTGAGGCTAGAAATTCTTGATTTAGGGAATCCACATCCCTGTGCTCCTCACACCAATTGCCTCACAAAGGGTGGGCACAGGCTCTGCCCCAAGACTATTTTGCAAAATTCAGCCCATGGCCAAGACACAGCATATCCAAGTCTTGGTATAGTTCTGGTTGTTCCAGTAGACTCCCAGTACAACAAGAGTCCACTGGAATGGCCATAATTTTCAGTCCCACATTATGCCTCATGTATTGATCCACTAAATACAAAGTTGGCTCCATGCATCTATGTGCTTGCAATCGTTCTGAGATCGTTCTGGTTTGGGTTATCAAACTGATACCTAGATTAAGTCGCCTGAACCAAGAAGCTGAAACGCCAGGCATTGTCAATTCAAAGAAGAACAGTACAGCACAGGAACAGGGCATTCGGCCCTCCAAGACTGCGCTGATCTTGTTGCCTGCCTAAACTAACACCTTCTGCACTTCCAGGGCCCATATCCCTCTATTCCCTTCCTATTCATGTATTTGTCAAGATGTCTCTTAAACATCACTATTGTATCTGCTTCCACCACCTCCCCTGGCAGCAAGTTCCAGGCACTCGCCACCCTGTGTAAAAAAACTTGCCTTGCACATCCCCTCTAAACTTTGCCCCTCAAACCTATGTCCCCTAGTAACTGACTCGTCCACCCTGGGAAAAAGCTTCTGACTATCCACTCTGTCCATGCCGCTTATAACTTTGTAGCATCGCAGCCTCACAGCTCCAGAGACCCGGGTTCGATTCTGGGTACTGCCTGTGCGGAGTTTGCAAGTTCTCCCTGTGTTACGTGGGTTTTCGCCGGGTGCTCCGGTTTCCTCCCACAGCCAAAGACTTGCAGGTGATAGGTAAATTGGCCATTGTAAATTGCCCCTAGTGTAGGTAGGTGATAGGGAATATGGGATTACTGTAGGGTTAGTATAAATGGGTGGTTGTTGGTCGGCACAGACTCGGTGGGCCGAAGGGCCTGTTTCAGTGCTGTATCTCTAAATAAAAATAAATAAACCTCGATCATGTCGCCCCTCCACCTCCGTCGTTCCAGTGAAAACAATCAGAGTTTTTCCAACCTCTCCTCATAGCTAATGCCCTCCAGACCAGGCAACATCCTGGTAAACCTCCTCTGTACCCTCTCCAAAGCCTCCACGTCCTTCTGGTAGTGTGACGACCAGAATTGCACACAATATTCTAAGTGTGGCCTAACTAAGGTTCTGTACAGCTGCAACATGACTTGCCAATTTTTATACTCTATGCCCCGACCGATGAAGGCAAGCATGCCGTATGCCTTCTTGACTACCTTATCCACCTGCGTTGCCACTTTCAGCGACCTGTGGACCTGTACGCCCAGATCTCTCTGCCTGTCAATACTCCTAAGGGTTCTGCCATTTACTGTATACCTCCCACCTGCCTCAGACCTTCCAAAATGCATTCTCACATTTGTCCGGATTAAACTCCATCTGCCATTTCTCCGCCCAAGTCTCCAACCGATCTATATCCTGCTGTATCCTCTGACAATCCTCATCATTATCCGCAACTCCACCAACCTTTGTGTCGTCCACAAACTTACTAATCAGACCAGCTACATTTTCCTCCATATCATTTATATATACTACAAACAGCAAAGGTCCCAGCACTGATCCCTGCGGAACACCACTAGTCACATTCCTCCATTCAGAAAGACACCCATCCACTGATACCCTCCGTCTTCTATGACCAAGCCAGTTCTGTATCCATCTTTCCAGCTCACCTCTGATCCCGTGTGACTTCACCTTTTGTACCAATCTGCCATGCGGGACCTTGTCAAAGGCTTTACTAAAGTCCATATAGATAACATCCAGTGCCCTTCCTTCATCAATCATCTTCGTCACTTCCTCAAAAAACTCAATCAAATTAGTAAGACACGACCTCCCCTTCACAAAACCATGCTGTCTCCCGCTAATAAGTTTGTTTGTTTCCAAATGGGAGTAAATCCTGTCCCGAAGAATCCTCTCTAATAGTTTCCCTACCACTGACGTAAGGCTCACCGGCCTATAATTTCCTGGATTATCCTTGCCACCCTTCTTAAACAAAGGCAATTCACAAGAGAAGGATCAACAACTTAATGTAGAGCATTTAATGCAGTAAAATGACCCAAGATGCTTAACAAGAGCCATAGCAATAAAATAAATTTTTACACCGAACCACAGGAGGCAAAATCAGGGAAGATGACCAAAAGCGTGATCAAAGAGGTAGATTTTCAGAAGTATCTTAAGGAGAGAAAGGTAGAGCGGCAGAGAGGTTTAGGAACAGAATTCGTAGGTTTAGGTCCAAGACAGCTGAAAGCATGGTCACCAAAAGTGGAACAATTAAAATCAATGATGCGCAAGAGGTCAGAACTGGAGTACAGAGATCTCGAAGGCTTGTTGCATTGGAGGAGGATACACAGATAGGGGAGAGGCCACGGAGGAATTTGAAAACAAAGATGAGGATTTTAAAATTGAGGCAGTGTCAGACAGGGAGCCAGCGAGGGTCAGCAAGCACAGGGGTAATGGGTGAATAAAACTTGGAGCGCATAAAGGTAGGGGCAGTAGAGGTTTGGACGAGTTCAAGTTTATGTAGGGTGGAAGGTGGGAGGCTAGTCAGGACAGCACTGCAATACAAGTCTAGAAGTAACAAAGGCATGGATAAGGGTTTCAGCAGATGAGCTGAGGGAAGATTGAAGTCAAGCAATGTTATAGAGGGGATAATATTAATTAAATAGATAATTTGAACCCCCATAATGGTTGAGATTGCCACAATCTCTAGAACTAGGAAACACAGATCAAGCTTATAAGATGGTAGGTGCACAAAGACTTTAGTGTAAACTGTTTTAAACAGACAGTTGTTAACATGTGCTGCAGGCAGAGGGAGCTTAATAGTACAGACAAATTTAAAGGAGAAATGGATAGACATGGTATTTCCTGTGTGCAGTGATATTTAAATATGCAAAACAAAAATAAATTAAACAAACTGCAGCAATAATTTCCCCCACTGGTGTCCAGCACTGTTATGGGCTAATGAGGGGGGGGGGGGGGGGGGGGGGGCAGGAACTTGTGATGAAAGGTCATTGACCTGAAACGTTAACTTTGCTTCTTTCTCCACAGATGTTGCCAGACCTGCTTAGTATTTCCAGCACTTTTTGGTTTTATTATAAAAATTTCATACCCTGGATACTGCTGCAAGCAACCCAGGAGAAAAATTATAGGGTATTAAAAAAATTGTGCATTTTCCTAATTTTCTTTGAATATCCTTTTATTTTAGTTATTAAAATATTGGAGATGGGGGAAAAAAGCAGTTTCTTTTCCTGGTTGGAGTGGTTGAACCTGGAGGTCATGTGATTAAATCTCCAGGAGAACATCCAACCAGAGTCGGCAACCCTTAGAATGGACATAACCCAGATCCCAGGAAATAGGTCATGGTCAGTGTGGGCACGGGGTGGGTGGAATTCCCACCTCCCACCCCACCAAATTTCATGCCCATTATGACAGACAAGAAAATTGCCCCTAATGTGCTTTTTAATATGAGAAAAGACAGACTACAATTAACAATGATCAATTAATTTTTATTAAACTTTTCACTACCAGTGATTAATCTGTTTTACATATTTGACTTTCATTTTCCCCTTGTTTGCTTGCTGGTGTGTGTTACTATCATGCTCCCCTATGTGAGCAAGTACCACTTTTTGGATGGCTGCATATTCAACTGGAAAGCTCCCTGGAATCACTACATACGAATTAAGAGCCCCTCGAGCCTGCTCCGCACACATATGTGACAACACTGATGGAGCTGCTATAGCATGAGGGATCTCATCTGCTGAAATCTTTGCGATACAAGGTAGAATTTTCCATCATTTGTGTTATGCAATAGCTCTGACTGCTAACCACCTAGTCCCATGCTATTCCACATGTATGGCTGCTGGAGGGTACCTCATGATGGCCACATACCTACATGAGTATATAACAGTTTGTATCCATGAGGTTGCAGAATGGTCCCCTCATGATTCCCTGTAACCATTTTCCTAGCAAGTTGAAGCTGGCCACAGCTATATCTTGGGCATTTGGCTTCCAAAGCCTGCAATACAGGAGTGAGTACTCATGAAAGATTCTCTACCTCCATGTATTACCTGCATAACAGAGATTCTAACTACAACTGGCATTGCTGTGTACTCAACGGCAAATTAAATTACACGCAACCATTAGGTAGCCTAAATGTAGCACCTTCAAATGCCATGGATATATAGGCAAGTGACTCTTCAGTATGAACGTTGTGTTTCAACAAGTTTAATTATCATCCTTGGAAGGCAGCCTCATGACAGTCTGTATTCCCATACGTTAAGGAAGTGCTCTCAGCATGCTGGACCTCTACGCTGTAACATTTGGCTCCTCCAATACCACTGTAAATCAGTGCTTAGTATTTTTCCTTGTGCTCGCTGCTCAATATCACTGCAAACTTCTCATTAGGGTGTAACTGCGCTGGTGCCTGCATCGAGTGGGAGTGGTGATGGCTGGCGTGCAGGTGACCCAGTACTCTTTGGTTGCACTTCGTTGACCACTGGGTTCAAATTGATCTGTGAAAAGACGAGGTGATTCATTAGCTGTATATAAGCACACTTATTTGGATATTACTTGCAGTATTATACACATGTGCACAATGCCATGCAGGCTCCCACCTGCTAAGACTGAGGCACACATTATTTCACCACATGCACATTAAAACTTAAAATTGTGGCTGGGAAGAAAAGAGGGCCTATCACAAGGAATTGCCAAGCCCCTGACTGGAAAAACATTTGCATGCTAGCAGACAGTGTTGGAACAAGGGACCCAGTCCTTGCTTCACTAATACACAGAAGTGGTCAAACCAGTTTAATCACATGGCTAACTGACTGTTGAGAGTCTTTTTGAAATTTAAACTTGCTGAGAGAAAGAAACTCAGAAAGCTGTTTGCTCCTGGACAAACACCTCTCTCCTGTCTTCTCCTATCTCTTTCTCACAGAACGGAAGACCCATTGAAGAAACGTGAACTCAGAGAGAAAAGTCTCCTACGTGAAAAAAGTTTTAAGAAGAATACTGGGCCCCAATGAAAAAGAAGAATAGTCTACAATCAAAGATTCTAGGGCGGGCTGGAAACAGAAACAGTAAGAAACCCCCTTCAGAGACCTCTCCATTTTATTTTTCTTCTGCCCCTATTCGCATGTGTGTATTGTGTGCATGCTAGCATGGGCGCGTCCTATATCCGTAGGTGTTAACCGAATTAGAGTTTAAGATTTAATAAATTTCACTTTTCTTCTTTAAACCCAAGAAAACCTGGTGTGCTCATTTCTTTGCCTTTTGAACAAGGATTCATCAAGGGGTGTTGGGGGGGGGGAAGCTCAAAACACTGTTTAAAAATCAAACCCTGTTACAATAAGACCAGGTGAAGACAGTAAAAGACCCCCAGATACCTTTTTCACCTGGTCATACTAACGAGCAATATATAAGAACACATTTATGATCAGTAAATACATGCTACATAATCAGTTCAAATGCTCCAAACTCTGTAGTTCCAAGGCCTTCTAGCCATCACCTCTCAAATAAAGCCTGGCTCGGGTATAAAATTAAAACCCGACCCAGGCCAGAGTCCTTTAACTTTTTTAAATGCCCGACCCAAACCTGACACGTAGTCAGGTAGCCAGGTTTTACTGCAGAGTGTAGAGTCTGGACTGCACATTTCCCACCTTGACATCCTGAATGTTCATTTGAAGATTACTTCCCGGAGCAAGGTAGCACTGTTCACGTCCAGCGCAGCCCGACCCGAGCCTGAATGCTGGACCCAGAAGACAGACCCGATCCTGACACGTCGTCAGGTCTGGTTGGGTTCGGGTCAGGTAGCCACGCTTTACTTCCAAATAAATCAAAATTGCTTCCTTATATATAGGGAGTTTTTTGTGGTCATACTACACAATACCTGATGCAGGTTGGGCCCTCCTGTTATGTGCCAATCTTGTTTTTAAAAATAAGGGCAGTGGGAATTTAGGTGATCATTTGGCACTTCCTGTAATCGTTATCTTTCCCATCATGGCACGAGCAATGTAATTTTCATAACCTGCTCCTTTCGCTTCTTAGTATTTTACGCATTGCATTCTTGCTAATCAGAGAATGGTTACAGCAAAGGAGGAAGCCATTCAGCCCATTGTGTCTGTGCCAGCTCTCTGGCACAGACACAATGCAACAGCAACTCAACCAGTTGCTTCGCCCGTAGTCCTGCAAATTCTCTTTTTAGGTGCTTATTCAATACCCTTTTGAAAGTCCCAATTGTATCTGTCTCCACCACACTCCCAGGTAGTGTATTTCAGATCCTAACCACAAGCTACGTAAAAATGTTTCCATGTTGGCATTGGGTCATTTGCCATTCACCTCAAATCTGTGACCTCTGGTTCTTGACCCTTCCACCAGTGGGAAGGGCTGCTCTATCTACTGCATCTAGACCCATGATTTTGTACCAAATCTCCTCAATCTTTTCTTCTCCAAGAACACGGCACAGTGGCGCAGTGGTTAGCACCGCAGCCTCACAGTTCCAGGGACCCGGGTTCGATTCTGGGTACTGCCTGTGCGGAGTTTGCAAGTTCTCCCTGTGACCGTGTGGGTTTTTGCCGGGTGCTCCAGTTTCCTCCCACAGCCAACGACTTGCAGGTGATAGTTAAATTGGCCATTGTAAATTGCCCCTAGTGTAGGTAGGTGGTAGGGAATATGGGATTACTGTAGGGATAGTATAAATGGGTGGTTGTTGGTCGGCACAGACTCGGTGGTGTATCTCTAAATAAATAAACACCAGCTTCTCCAATCTCTCCACAAAACTGAAATCCCTCATCTCTGGAACCACTCTCAAATCTTTTCTGCACCTTCTCTAAAGCCTTCTTATGCTTCCTAAAGTGTGGTGCCCAAAATAGGACGCAATACGCCAGTTGAGGCCGAACCGGTGTTTCTTAAAGATTCATCATAACTTCTTTGCTTTTGTACTCTATACCTCTATTTATAAAGCCCAGGATCCTGTATGCCTTTTTAAACACTTTCTCAACCTGCCCTGCCACCTTCACCAATTATATACCCCCAGGTGTCTCTACACCTGCACCCACTTCAGAATTGTGCCCTTTATTTTATATTGCCTCTCATCGTCCTTCCTACAAACATGCACCACTTCACACTTCTCAACATTAAATTTTATCTGTCGCATTTCCGTCCATAGCCTCTTGAAGTCTCTATCGCTATTGTCCTCACAGTTGACAATACTTCCAAGTCTGCAAATTTTGCCCTGCATACCCCCAAGTCTAGGTCATTAATATGTATAGAGAAAAGTAGTGGTCCCGAGTAATGTTTGGGTCAGGGCAGTCATTTTTGCATATAGAAAACCTTGCACCTAAAGCTTTCCTTAGTGTTGTTTTATGACCTGTGCTATTAATTTACGGCAATATTTTTTTTCTAGACAGTGTTCAAGTTTTTTTTTCTTTCATGGGATGTGGGCATTGCTGGCAAGGCCAGCATTTGTTGCACATTCCTAATTGCCCTTGAGAAGACTGTGGTGAGCTGCCTTCTTGAACTGCTGCAGTCCATCTGGTGCAGGTACACCCACAATACTGTTAGGAAGAGTGTTCCAGGACTTTGATCCAGCAACAGTGAAGGAACAGCGATATAGTTCCAAGTGAGGATGGTGTGTGGCTTGGAGAGGAAACTTGCAAGTGGTGGTGTTCGCATGCATCTGCTGCCCTTATTCTTCTAGGCGGTAGAGGTTGCGGGTTTGGAAGGTGCTGTCGAAGAAGCTTTGGTGAGTTGTTGCTGTGCATCTTGTAAGTGGTACACACTGCTGCCACTGTGCATTGAAGGTGGAGGTGTGAATGTTTAAGGTGGTGGATGGGGTGCCGATCAAGCAGGCTGCTTTGTGCTGGATGGTGTTGAGCTTCTTGAGTGTTGTTGGAGCCTCAGTCATCCAGGCAAGTAGAGTGTATTCTATCACACTCCTGGGTTCTGTCTTGTAGATGGCAGACAGGCTTTGGGGAGTCAGGCGAGTTAGTTGCCGCAGAGTTCCCAGCCTCTGACCTGCTCTTGTAGCCACAATATTTATAGGGTTGGTCCAGTTCCATTTCTGGTCAATGGTAAGCCCCCAGGATGTCGACAGTCGGGTATTCAGCAATGGTTATGCCATTGAATGTCAAAGGGGTGGGGTGGGGGGGAAATGGTTAGATTCTCTCTCGTTGGAGCTGGTTACTTAGTTTAGAGATACAGCACTGAAACAGGCCCTTCGGCCCACCGAGTCTGTGCCGACCATCAACCACCCATTTATACTAATCCCATATTCCTACCACATCCCCACCTGTTCCTATATTTCCCTACCACCTACCTATACTAGGGACAATTTATAATGGCCAATTTACCTACCAACCTGCAAGTCTTTTGGCTTGTGGGAGGAAACCGGAGCACCCGGAGGAAACCCACGCAGACACAGGGAGAACTTGCAAACTCCACACAGGCAGTACCCAGAATTGAACCTGGGTCGCTGGAGCTGTGAGGCTGCGGTGCTAACCACTGCGCCACTGTGCCGCCCACTTGTGTGACGTTCCCAAGCGCCTGCCGGATCCTGCATGTAGCCTCATGCAGTTCAGTCTTTTAGTGACAAATTCCCCACACTTGTTAGAGTCATAGAGTTATACAACACAGAAACAGGTCCTTCGGCCATCGTGTCTGTGTCGGCCATCAAGCACCTAACTATTCTAATCCCATTTTCCAGCACTTGGCCCGTAGCCTTGGTATGCTATGGGCGTTTCAAGTGCTCATCTAAATACTTCTTAAATGGTGTGAGGCTTCCTTCCTCTACCACCTCTTCAGGCAGTGCGTTCCAGATTCCAACCACCCTCTGGGTGAAATTTTTTTTCCTCAAATCCCCTCTAAACCTCCTGCACCTTACCTTAAATCTACATCCCCTGGTTATTGACCCCTCCGCTAAGGGAAAAGGTTTCTTCCTATCTAACCTATCAATGCCCCTCATAATTTTGTATATCTCAATCATATCTCCCCTCAGCCTTCTCTGCTCGAAGGAAAACAAACCCAGCCTTTTCAGTCTCTCGTCATAGCTGAAATACTCCAGCCCAGGCAACATCCTGGTGAATCTCCTCTGCACCATCTCCAGTGCAATCACATCCTTCCCATAGTTTGGTGCCCAGAACTGTACACAGTACTCCAAGCTGTGGCCTAACTAGCGTTTTATACAGCTCCATCATAACCTCCCTGCTCTTATATTCTATGCCTCGGCTAATAAAGGCAAGTATCCCATATGCTTTCCTAACTACCTTATCTACCTGTGCTGCTGCCTTCGGTGATCTATGGACAAGTACACCAAGGTCCCTCTGACCTTCTGTACTTCCTAGGGTCCTACCATCCTTTGTATATTCCATTGCCTTGTTAGACCTCCCAAAGTGCATCACCTCACACTTCTCAGGATTAAATTCCATTTGCCACAGCTCCGCCCATCTTACCAGCCCATCTATATTATCCTGTAATCTAACGCTTTCCTCCTCACTATTTACGACACCACCAATTTTCGTGTCATCTGTGAACTTACTAATCATACCGCCTATATTCACATCTAAATCATTAATGTACACTACAAACAGCAAGGGCCCCAGCACCGATCCCTGCAGTACACCACTGGTCGCAGGCTTGCACTCGCAAAAACAACCCTTGACCATCACCCTCTGCCTCCTGCCACTAAGCCAATTTTGGATCCAATTTGCCAAATTGCCCTGGATCCCATGGGCTCTTACCTTCTGAACCAATCTCCCATGCGGGACCTTGTCAAAAGCCTTACTGAAGTGCATATAGACTATATCAACTGCTTTACCCTCGTCACCGCCTCAAAAAATTCAAAGTTAGTCAGAATCGATCTCCCCATGACAAAGCCATGCTGACTATCCCTGATTAATCCCTGCCTCTCCAAGTGGAGATTAATCCTGTCCCTCAGAATTTTTCCAATATTTTCCCTACCACTGATGTTAGACTCACCAGCCTGTAATTACCTGGTTTATCCCTGCTACCCTTCTTAAATAATGGTACCACATTCGCTGTCCTCCAATCCTCTGGTACCTCCCCTGTGGCCGGAGAGGATTTGAAAATTTGTGTCAGCGGCTCTGCAATCTCCTCCCCTGCCTCACATAGCAGCCTGGGATACATCTCATCTGAGCCTGGGGATTTATCCACTTTTAAGCCAGCCAAAAGAGCTAATACTTCCTCCCTTTCAATGCTAATATGTTCAAGTATATCACAATCTGCCTCCCTGATCTTTACACCTACATTGTCCTTCTCTATAGTGAACAAAGATGAAAAGTAATCATTTAAAACTTCACCTCTGCCCGCCGGCTCCACACACAGATTGTCACTTTGGTCCCTAATGGGCCCAACTCTTTTCCTTCTTATCCTCTTGCCCTTAATATACATAAAATGCCTTAGGATTTCCCTTTATCTTGTCCGCCAATGTTTTTTCATGTCCCCTCTTCGCTCTCCTAATTACTTTTTTTTTTCTAAGTACCCCCCTACACTTTCTATACTCCTCTAGTGCCTCCACTGTTTTCAGCACTCAATCAGCCATAAGCCTCCTTTTTTTAAAAACTGATCCAATCCTCTATATCCCTTGACATCCAGGGTTCCCTAGACTTGTTGGTCCTACCCTTCACTTTAATGGGTACATGGTGGCTCTGAACTCTCACTATTTCCTCTTTGAATGACTCCCACTGATCTGATGTCAACTTTCCTACAAGCTCCCAGTCCACTTTGGCCAGATTCTGTTTTATCATCTTAAGATCGGCCTTCCCCCAATTCAGTCCCATTATTTTTGGTCCATTTTTGTCCTTTTCCATAACTACCTTAAATCTTACAGTTATGGTCACTATCCCCGAAATGCTCCCCCACTGACACTTCTACCACTTGTCCGGCTTCATTCCCTCAGATTAGGTCCAGTACTGTCCCTTTTCTTGTAGGACTATCTACATTCTGGCTCAAAATGCTCTCCTGTACGCATTTTAAGAATTCTGCCCCCTGTAAGCCTTTTGCACTAAGACTATCCCAGTTAATATTGGGGAAGTTGAAATCCCCTATTATTACCCTGTTATTTTTACCCCTCTCTGAGATTTGCCTACATATCTGTTCCTCTATCTCTCCCTGACTGTTTGATGGCCTGTAGTACACTCCCAGCCAAGTGATTGCCCCGTTTGTTTTTAAATTCTACCCATATGGCCTCATTTGAGGAACCTTCTAAGAGAGCATCCCTCCTAACTGCAGTAATTGACTCATTGATCAACAGTACAATGCCACCTCCTCTTTTACCCCCTACCCTGTCATGCCTGAAGGTTCTATACCCTGGAATATTGAGCTGTCAGTCCTGCCCCTCCCTCAACCATGTCACTGTGATAGCAATATCATAATGCCATGTGCTAATCAATGCCCTCAATTCATCTGCCTTACTAGTAAGACTCCCTGCATTAAAATAGATACAACCCAGCCTTGCATTTTTCACGTGCCTCAACAGGTCTATAGTTGCTCTGCCTTCCAGACTGACTCATTTTCTCTTCTATATTTGACTGTGCATCACCCCTTACTGTAACTCCACTCTGTATCCCATCCCCCTACCAAATTAGTTTAAACCCCCCCCCTCCAACAGCACTAGCAAACCTCCCAGCAAGGATGTTGATCCCATTCCGGTTCAGGTGCAACCTGTCCAACTTGTACAGGTCCCACCTTTGCCATAAACAGACCAATGATCCAGGAAACGAAAGCCTTCCCTCCTGCACCACCTCCTCAGCCATGCATTCATCTGCTCTATCCTCCTATTCCTATACTCACTAACACGTGGCACTGGGAGTAATCCAGAGATTACAACCTTTGGGGTCCTGCTTTTTAATCAGCTACCTAGCTCCATAAATTCTCGTTGCAGGAAATCATCCCTCTTTCTACCTATGTCGTTGGTACCAATGTGTACCACGACCTCTGACTGTTCACCCTCTCCCTTCAGAATGTCCTGCAGCCACTCCAAGACATCCTTGACCCGAGCACTAGGGAGGCAGCATATCATCCTGGAGTCTCATTTGCAGCCACAGAAACACCCGTTTGTTCCCCTTACGATTGAATCCCCCAACAGTATGGCTCTCCCACTCTTTTTCACCCCCTCCTGAGCAGCAGAGCCAACCGTGGTGCCACAAACTTAGCTGCTACTGCTTTCCCCTGGGAGGCCATTCCCTCCCCCCCCAAACAGTATCCAAAACGGTATATCTGTTTGAGAGAGAGGGATGGCCAAAGGGGACTCCTGCACTACCTACCTGCGCCTACTACTCCTCCTGGTGGTCACCCATCCCTTTTCTGCCTCTGCAGCCATTGCTTAACATATTCGAAATTGTTGTGTCCTTCCCACTCCACCAAAAATCTAATTGTGAAATTCCAATACATGCTGCCAGTACCTACAAGGCCCTAAGCTGGTACATTTGGGTTTTTTTAATCAATTGAGCTATTATCTACAGATATTGTAGGCTCCATAGCTACATTAGCAAATCTTTGGACAGTTGTTATATGGATTTTAGTTGGTCAGTTGCATGAGAAGTGTTAAAGGATTAACGCAGGCATGTAACTGCTTTCTTTTATTCTTGAGAATGCAGTAAGGACATGTTTTAAAACTGCATGCTTTTTGTTATTGGGTCATAATTTATGAAAAATGAGTGCAGGCATTAAAAAGACTTTGCCTCTACATCTATTTCTTGCCAAAATTAGCAAATTAAGAAAATATACTCTTAATTCTCAAGAACTAGTAATTCCTCAATCAGTGGTGATAAAAACCATGCATGATGTATACTTTATACACATTTTATGTTCCACAGCTGTAAGCTAAGTGCTACATTGAACAGTATACTTAATTTTGGACAGCAAAATATTGAATGTAGAGCACCATGTCTGGAAAGTATTGTCATGCTAAAACTATGGCAAGACTGCACAAGTCTACAGAAACACTTTGTGATTATCTACCCTGCCAAATTATAGACATGACATGGAAGCATCAAATTACTTACCAACTGATGCAACACATAGCTGCTGCACTTTAAAGTAACTAGAATTTAATTAGTAATAGCCAACAGGAATTTTTTTTTAAATTTATAATAAAGTTGAAAAGGCTGGAAACCTTGAATATAGCAGTTGGATATTTTTCCTCCCTATTTCTCAATGAACTTTTCCACTGATGTAATAAGATGAATCTCAGCCATCTTCTGTGCATCATCTTTCACCCCCACACACTATCTTCCAGCTGAACAGTCCATATGAAAATCAGGAGTGCCACATCAATGTAAACATTTTCTGAAGTAGATGTTAGAAAAATGATCTATGGCAGTCCAAGCAGCAGACAGCCAGCCCTAGGTTGCACATATTTAAACTACAAATCTAACACTCTTAAAATCACATTTTAAGGATTCCAAATTTCTGATAAGTACAATGACTGCATCGTTCCATACTTGCATTCCAGCTGTACTGTGAGTAGCTAATTAACTGCATGCACATCATGTGCCCTTAATCACAATTAGACACTGATGGGAGATCAAGCAACTAGAAAGAGAACACCAAGTGGTTAAGCACAACATTATCCTTACCTCTGAGCATGCACACTTTTTTCCAAAATATTTTCCACTAGCACCTCTAATTTTTTATATTTATTGTATTTATATATTATGCAAAAAAGCTAACAAATGCAGTACAACTAAATCACTATACCTACGTTTATAAAACTGGAATGGAGACCCAATAATTTGAGTCTTTACTTAGTAAAAATCTATTGCATTGTAAGGATTTTAAATTATTCAAGATATGAAATTCACTGCTACACCCAAATAAAACCTCTCTCGCTTTCCCTTTGCTTTTTCAAATTGATTCATTTTAACACATTACCTGAGGTGATCTAAATCTGCAAGTACCCTTAAATATAATGTTCCAGGAGTTCCACCCTGCAATTTAACTCTATGTGGATTTGAGGTCAAAGATTGAACATACTTATGGACAAGATATTGGTTGCCAACCATCTGTCAGTGCCTCTGAATAGCGTAACAGGATACTCACCACATCTGTGCGTGAGATCTTGGCCAGGAGATCTGTCAGGTTGTCACTTGAAAGTGAACTGTCTCCAATATCAAGCTGAAGTCCACATACTGCTGCCCCCACACTTCCAGTCGCAATCATTGATGGTGGATACATGGCAAATTTGAAGTCTGCAGGGTCAGGCATAACAGAAGTTAAAAATTTTGAATTGTACTTGCTCTCAAACAAAGCTATAATTTTTAAACCAATGCCTCACCCTGACTTTGAACACACATCTCATTCATAAAACCGTATCTGAGCAGACGGATCGAAAGAGAACTCTCATTATTTGCAACATACTTAAGAGTCAGAATATATGGCCAGCTTTTCAATAAAATTACATCTTAGAAACACTCTGATCATGGAAGTCAGAATAAAGAGCCACAATGCCCCTGCCAATTGACACTGCTGTAGGTCTGCTTCCACGTGTGGTCACATGAACGAATTTCAATGCCCAAAAACCTTGTAAGCTCCTTTAATGTCATTCACAATGCAAATGAGACAGCTAGCAAATGGCCAGAGGCCCAGTGTGACTCATGCCTAGCTTCCAAAAGACTTGCATTGCTTCCATCTCCACTCTTCCTTTCCTCCATAATAAGCACCATAAACTTGGCTATCAAAGCTCCACATGTCCTCTCTTTGTTGTGCAACAGGCAGTGATTTGTATCAGTGGCTCCTATTTTTAGCATATTAATTAACTACTGCAACTGTTGAGGCAAGTGTCTCCAACAGGAGAGTGTAGCACCATTGTTTAAAACCATCTCCTCATCTTTCACTATTGAAAATCATGGAAATGACCTTCTCACTGATATGAATTCAAGCGGACATGTTCACAAAAGGATTTGGGGGGGGGGGGGGGGGTGGAAACGGCACCAATTTCACACATGTGGTTTGCAAGCTCACCCGACCAAGCTAACAAGGAAGTTTACTTTAAAGCGAAAAGGGCTACATCATTGTGGGTCACCTAGATGTTTGTGTGTTAGGATCAAGAATAATTAAGTAATGATTGGACTACAACACAACACTAATTCAAAATTACAATATTTTAGAAGGATTGTTTTTCTAAAACGTGAATGCCTGTAAGAATAAAATCTTCCTGCTACTCTATGTAGTGTGATTAAAAATCCAGAGTCTGCAGTTCTATTATATCTATATTTATTCTATAAAACATATTGGGAAATAACAGTATATTTAGCATACTTCTGTATATGTCACAACACATGCAAATTTGCATCACATTAAAATAGATATAAGAAAAGTGAATTTGGAATGCACAGAAATTCCCCTCGCAACAAATAAATTTTTGGACACAAGAGTCAGAATGTTTGTAATCGAAGCGATCTAAGCAATCACACTCCAAAACAAAGGCATGATATTGCATTTGGGTTCTATACTGCAGCCGGGTGAAAAATTAAATTCTGAACAACCTCATCCACCATTAACAGCAACTAGACTTTTGTGGCCTTAACCGTACCAGCAGAACAATATGGTGCATGATATGGTATAAATGTTTTTCTTACAGTACTGCACTCCAGCCAGCACAGTCACAGATACAAAACAACTATAAAATATTAGATGCTCCTCAGTTGGTAGCTCAACATTGATTAGCGCCCTGAAATCTGCAAATTTGCCTGACCAAACAACAATTTAAACAAGTGGCTAGAATTTCCAGCCAAAAACATGCAAGATGACTGTACTGGACCTTCATCTAGCAAAAATTTAACTGATCATTCAACTCATTTTCTATTTGTGGGATCTTGCTGTGTGCAAATCCAGTCACATTTACCTATACAATTACCTCAAAAAGTAATTCATTGACTGAAGTGCTTTGGGACACAATAAATATCAACTATATAAACCAAATGCTGTGAAATAGTTAAGGATAAAAGTGAAAGAAACCTAAGAGTACTTGTAGACTCTACATGAAACATCCAACCAATGCAGATCAAACAAAGAATGTTAAACTACATAGGTAAAACAGAATTAAAGTCAGAGCAAGTCACAATCAAACTGTACTGTGCTCCAAGTCAGACCTGAAATACTGTATCGCGTTCTGGTCAACAGGTCACAAGGATGGTACTGCAGAGTAGACCCGAAGAATGATCTCTAGTGTCAATGGTCTGAATTATGAGGAAAGACTTCTGAGACACGATCTTATAGAGACAGACATGACAAATTAAGGGACTGGACAAGCTAAACCTGGATTATTACTTTAAATAAAAGTGCAACAATAGGACAAGTCCACACAGCTTTTTAAAAAAAAATCAAAGAGGCAAATTTAGGAATATTAAAAAACTATTCTTCAGAGAGCGCGATCAACAGATGGAACAGATTCTCAGAATTGAACAATGTAGCAAAAATCAAAGAAACATTTAAGAAACATTGGAATGTTGCAATGTTGGGGGTTCAGTGGGGGTGGAGGGGAGAACTGTAAGATGCCTCTGGATGATGAATTAAGATTGGTTGAATGACCTTCCCTAACTGTAATTATCTTCTGATCTTGTAAACAAAGTTAAAACACAAAGGACCATCAAATGGATCAACCAAACTAAGAGTAATTTACAATACGGTTTTACTTAAAATGGCATTCTCTTCAAAGTCATGCATTATCCCCCCCTTTTCATTCCAACTGCAATATTTACAGGTAGTGGGCACTGCTAATGTACAGTAGAATATTGCTAACATGTGGTTGCTATATTCATCAGAAAGCACATTCAGGGCTGAGTTAGAGCTTACTATGTTTAAGTTACGTTATCAGTTTACAGAACAAATTTTGTGCCTGAGAATGTGGAAGGGGTTCTTGTCCTAGGTAACCTACCTGTAAAGATGTAAAACCTTCCCTGGACCCACTCTTCCAATCTAAGATTGCAGATTGGAATTAATGTGTAAATAATAGCCTGGTACGACACCACTCTGCTAATGCATTGTCCTATACCTCTCCAACTGGGTTTTGGGAGGGGGGGGAAGCAGTATGATGACTAACTCCACATACATCTCTGTCTGAGCATCAACAGCTGAAACAGAAATTCAAAGTTTGCATCAAGGTAACAATTACAAATCTGTGTGCTACCCGGAATTACCTCAGCAGTCACGTTGTGAACTAGTGTAAATATGACACAAACATCGACACGAGATTATTGGTAGTCACAATGGTTAAAGAGGTCTAAAAATCCAGCTTTTGACTCGCATGTAATTGAAAGAATGTTCCGGAGACTGTAATTAATGCGAGATCAGAGTCAAAGTAAACTGTTTTCCTAATGCAGATGCCTGCACTACAAATATCAAAGAAACAATCAATCCACTGTGCATCATATTTCATATTCATAGGCAGTTAGATGGTGTATTGGAGGGGATTTTAATTTTCTATACAAGGACAAACCAGATGGCCCACGGTGTGTGGGTTTAATAGCATAATACAAACTTATCAGCATCTTTCAGACAGTAACGGACAGGTAGCTTTAAAACTCAATTATGAATGTTAAATCTCTGAGCAGGGACCCAACTTGTGTAAGCAGGTCACGCTACACATCGCCTATTGTTATAGTTATTGGAGTGGTCTTTGAATTTCGTTTATTACATGATACAAAACAAAAGCCATGGTATTGCTTTCTACAGGATTATCAGCCAGTTTTGGAAATATGCCTTATCTAACTGGCTTTTTTTTTAAATTAATTAAAATTCATTAAAGGATTCTATGCTAAATTCTAGCTTCATATGTACTACTAGTGATAAAATAATCTTTTCTTTGATTTTATTTTAAAAATTCGAAGAGTTGATCGAAGATAGTTTCCTGTAAAATTAGTGTGTATAAATCAGTTTATAAATCTTAAGTGAGAGAAACATGCAGCACTATCAACCAACACTGAACAAAATTGACAAGAATTAATATGAACTTTCTGCAAATAAATATCAAAATATACATTAATGCCAGTCAGTCAATCTCCCACGACTTTGGAAACAAGAAGTCAAAACCAAGTATATTCTTCAGGTAAGCAGTTGCAGGGAGGAGCTAACTGGACCAGGGCATGCAGACATAATATTTTCATTCTGTCCTTATTTGTATGTTTCATTTATGAATTTCTATGCCCATGTTTCTAATAAAAATTGCCTATGTAAACTTGTTGCACTGTAGTCATAGCTTTCCACTAATGGGGGCACTACAGCTCCTTCACTGATAGGATGGTATAATTGGTGTGACAAGCTTACACAGTTTCCATTATCGGAACATAGGAATTTGTAATGGAAAAGTTGACAGGGAAGGGCATGCTGACACAAGATTTTTAATATAGATAAGTGAATGATATAAATAAAAAAAATAAATAAAAGCTGATTCAAAGATCTAACACAAAACCCTTGAAGAAATTCTCGAATAAATATAATTGATGTTATAATCCAATACAAAAGCAAAATACTGTGGATGCTGGAAATACAAAAAAAAAACAGAAAATGCTGGAAACACTCAGCCGGTCTCTGAGGAGAGAAAGAGAGTTTACATTTCAGGTCTGTGACCTTTCATCAGATGTTATGGTACCCTGCACAATATTGTGCCCAATTTCATACAAACCAAAACAATTTTGCATCAGCAGTAGCAGAGTCAACATTTACATCAAATTTTTGAAGTTTGCTTCAAAGCACAATCAAAGCCAACCTGAGGTTCATTCTGGTTCACTGCTGCAATCACACGTAACTTCCCCCAAGTTATCCTATCTATACAGACAAACAGTACCTGTTGCACAAAGGGCAATGAAGGTCTGTGCATGCTTTCGGATCAAGTGCAGCTTGTCTTTAGGAAAAGGAAGCATCTTCAGGATGTGTTCAATGAAGTCGTGTGGGATCACTGCTGCAAGGTTCCACTTCAACTTTCCCAAAACTACCAACTCCCACTCCTAACAAATAGAGATAAAAGGTAAAATGCAGCATAGGAAGGCAACAATGGAGGGGAGAAAATAAAATATACCAGAAAGTGTTCAAAAGAGTGCATTTGAAACAAGAAGCATACTGTATGGGAAAAGTACACTGGCACATAATTCAGGGTGAAGTTTTCAGTAGTCTTGAATATCTACCTCCAGAGGGAGCTACAGACTGAAATTTGCACCATTCACTTCATTGTTAAGAGGGGACAGACCAGCTCCTGCACTTTAAGGGAAAACCATCCTTTTCAATGTAATTCAAATATTGCAGGACTGCATCCC
Source organism: Heterodontus francisci (assembly GCF_036365525.1). Lineage (NCBI taxonomy): Eukaryota > Metazoa > Chordata > Chondrichthyes > Heterodontiformes > Heterodontidae > Heterodontus > Heterodontus francisci. The sequence goes on along the minus strand of NC_090397.1, from coordinate 31,332,774 downwards.
TCAGAGACTGAGGAACCTCAATGAGATGAACAAGATCCTGGCACATGGGCCCTGGCTCATCACCAAACAACACATTGAGAACTTGCTGAAAATTGGAGAGAACTGTTGGTCACTAGCAGAGCTGGTACATGGGGTTGTGCTGCTGGCTCATTAACACTCGCTGGCGAGTTTTGTTTTTGGTTGTGGGATAAGTGCTGAGGGAGGACATGAGGGCGGCCACGTCCTAAGGCCATCGCCGATTAACAACCAGTGCTCCGGCGACACGACAAATGGACTCAACCTAGTTATAATTATTCAATAAGCAATGATACCAGAAGCTGCCTAAATTACTTAGTTGCAAAACAAATTGAGCATACTCATACCTCGTTTTCATTTTAATTTCCATGCCATGCAAACACTTTCAGCTCATCCATCCAATTTCTGGGCACTTTAGCAACTGAAGAAAGCTGTAACTGCTGCAATTTTAAAGTTTTTTTTCAAATGACAAGGAATAAAAGTGTAACTTATTTCATAAATGCCCTCTACAATTTTGTTAATTTGTAAATAAAATATTTAAATCATCCCAATTTTGGGTGTCGTTTAAGACCTGAATGAGTTTTTGCAGCTGAACACATTCAAAATTTCCTAGAAAGTGCAAATCTTAAACTGTCATTTACACTTCTGTTGGAAGCTTATATTGATAAAAAGCCAAGTATAGATAGGTCCAGGTTGCTAATTTGCAACACTGGACGTTTTGTATAGACAACTACAGATTGCAAATTTACCAGAAGTTCGCGTGGTCTGATAGAGTTGTCAGTGTAAATGCAAAGCTTTTCCGCCGTCAGAGGAATAGTCTCTTTGAACTTCGATGCAAGGAACATACAGACCGCTCCGAGCAGCTGCAGGTGGCATTTGGTGGTTGGTACAACTGATAAGAATCTGTCCAGGTAATTCATTGCCAAAGGAAAGACTCCCTCCTCACACTTCTGCTCCTCGCAGACCTGGGGAAAAAATGAAGTCATAAAAAGTACTGTGGGTGGATGGTGAGGCCCTGGCACCAGCCCTGAAGTGTCACATGTCTCTGGCTCAGTCAGCAAGAAATGAATTTAAGTCACAATCACAGCACCAAAAAACTGAAGGGATAACTGGCTGCAGTCTGATTGGAAAGTGACAGATTGGAAAGTGACAAACAATATTTAAAATAAAAATACGCCCACAGTCTGGCAGCACCTAACACAAAACCACAGCCACTCACCCGCCAACCTCAATCACAGTACACCCACCCTGCTCCAACCTTCTGACTCAGACCCCCCCCACTCCCATATCCAAGCTGACTCACTCCCTTAAACACCCCGAAAACTCACTTACAACTGGCTCACTCCCTCACTATCTCTCTGCAGGGTGGGGGAGAAAGGGGGGGAAAGGGGGGGGGGGAAAGGGGGGGGGGGAAAGGGGGGGGGGGAGGAAAAGGGGGGGGGAAAAGGGGGGGGGAAAAGGGGGGGGGAAAAGGGGGGGGGAAAAGGGGGGGGGAAAAGGGGGGGGGAAAAGGGGGGGGGAAAAGGGGGGGGGAAAAGGGGGGGGGAAAAGGGGGGGGAAAAGGGGGGGGAAAAGGGGGGGGGAAAAGGGGGGGGGAAAAGGGGGGGGGAAAAGGGGGGGGAAAGGGGGGGGGGAAAGGGGGGGGGGAAAGGGGGGGGGGAAAGGGGGGGGGGAAAGGGGGGGGGAAAGGGGGGGGGGAAAGGGGGGGGGGAAAGGGGGGGGGGAAAGGGGGGGGGAAAGGGGGGGGGGAAAGGGGGGGGGAAAGGGGGGGGGGAAAGGGGGGGGGGAAAGGGGGGGGGGAAAGGGGGGGGGGAAAGGGGGGGGGAAAGGGGGGGGGGAAAGGGGGGGGGGGAAAGGGGGGGGGAAAAGGGGGGGGGAAAGGGGGGGGGAAAGGGGGGGGGAAAGGGGGGGGGAAAGGGGGGGGGAAAGGGGGGGGGAAAGGGGGGGGGAAAGGGGGGGGGAAAGGGGGGGGGAAAGGGGGGGGAAAGGGGGGGGGAAAGGGGGGGGGAAAGGGGGGGGGAAAGGGGGGGGAAAGGGGGGGGAAAGGGGGGGGAAGGGGGGGAAGGGGGGGGAAGGGGGGGGAAGGGGGGGGAAGGGGGGGGAAGGGGGGGGGAAGGGGGGGGGAAGGGGGGGGGAAGGGGGGGGGGAAGGGGGGGGGGAAGGGGGGGGGGAAGGGGGGGGGAAGGGGGGGGGAAGGGGGGGGGGAAGGGGGGGGGGAAGGGGGGGGGAAGGGGGGGGAAGGGGGGGGGAAGGGGGGGGGGGAAGGGGGGGGGGGGAAGGGGGGGGAGGGGGGGGAGGGGGAAAGGGGCACGGGGGGGAGGGGGAAAGGGGCACGGGGGGGAGGGGGAAAGGGGCACGGGGGGGGAGGGGGAAAGGGGCACGGGGGGGAGGGGGAAAGGGGCACGGGGGGGGAGGGGGAAAGGGGCACGGGGGGGGAGGGGGAAAGGGGCACGGGGGGGGAGGGGGAAAGGGGCACGGGGGGGGAGGGGGAAAGGGGCACGGGGGGGGAGGGGGAAAGGGGCACGGGGGGGGAGGGGGAAAGGGGCACGGGGGGGGAGGGGGAAAGGGGCACGGGGGGGGAGGGGGAAAGGGGCACGGGGGGGGAGGGGGAAAGGGGCACGGGGGGGGAGGGGGAAAGGGGCACGGGGGGGGAGGGGAAAGGGGCACGGGGGGGGAGGGGGAAAGGGGCACGGGGGGGAGGGGAAAGGGGCACGGGGGGGGAGGGGGAAAGGGGCACGGGGGGGGAGGGGGAAAGGGGCACGGGGGGGGAGGGGGAAAGGGGCACGGGGGGGGAGGGGGAAAGGGGCACGGGGGGGGAGGGGAAAGGGGCACGGGGGGGGAGGGGGAAAGGGGCACGGGGGGGAGGGGAAGGGGCACGGGGGGGAGGGGGAAAGGGGCACGGGGGGGGAGGGGGAAAGGGGCACGGGGGGGGAGGGGGAAAGGGGCACGGGGGGGGAGGGGGAAAGGGGCACGGGGGGGAGGGGGAAAGGGGCACGGGGGGGGAGGGGGAAAGGGGCACGGGGGGGGGAGGGGGAAAGGGGCACGGGGGGGGAGGGGGAAAGGGGCACGGGGGGGAGGGGGAAAGGGGCACGGGGGGGGAGGGGGAAAGGGGCACGGGGGGGGAGGGGGAAAGGGGCACGGGGGGGGAGGGGGAAAGGGGCACGGGGGGGGAGGGGGAAAGGGGCACGGGGGGGGAGGGGGAAAGGGGCACGGGGGGGGAGGGGGAAAGGGGCACGGGGGGGGAGGGGGAAAGGGGCACGGGGGGGGAGGGGGAAAGGGGCACGGGGGGGGAGGGGGAAAGGGGCACGGGGGGGGAGGGGGAAAGGGGCACGGGGGGGGAGGGGGAAAGGGGCACGGGGGGGGAGGGGGAAAGGGGCACGGGGGGGGAGGGGGAAAGGGGCACGGGGGGGGAGGGGGGAAAGGGGCACGGGGGGGGAGGGGGAAAGGGGCACGGGGGGGGAGGGGGAAAGGGGCACGGGGGGGGAGGGGGAAAGGGGCACGGGGGGGGAGGGGGAAAGGGGCACGGGGGGGGAGGGGGAAAGGGGCACGGGGGGGAGGGGGAAAGGGGCACGGGGGGGGAGGGGGAAAGGGGCACGGGGGGGGAGGGGGAAAGGGGCACGGGGGGGGAGGGGGAAAGGGGCACGGGGGGGGAGGGGGAAAGGGGCACGGGGGGGGAGGGGGAAAGGGGCACGGGGGGGGAGGGGGAAAGGGGCACGGGGGGGGAGGGGGAAAGGGGCACGGGGGGGGAGGGGGAAAGGGGCACGGGGGGGGAGGGGGAAAGGGGCACGGGGGGGGAGGGGGAAAGGGGCACGGGGGGGGAGGGGGAAAGGGGCACGGGGGGGAGGGGGAAAGGGGCACGGGGGGGGAGGGGGAAAGGGGCACGGGGGGGAGGGGGAAAGGGGCACGGGGGGGGAGGGGGAAAGGGGCACGGGGGGGGAGGGGGAAAGGGGCACGGGGGGGGAGGGGGAAAGGGGCACGGGGGGGGAGGGGGAAAGGGGCACGGGGGGGGAGGGGGAAAGGGGCACGGGGGGGGAGGGGGAAAGGGGCACGGGGGGGGAGGGGGAAAGGGGCACGGGGGGGGAGGGGGAAAGGGGCACGGGGGGGGAGGGGGAAAGGGGCACGGGGGGGGAGGGGGAAAGGGGCACGGGGGGGGAGGGGGAAAGGGGCACGGGGGGGGAGGGGGAAAGGGGCACGGGGGGGGAGGGGGAAAGGGGCACGGGGGGGGAGGGGGAAAGGGGCACGGGGGGGGAGGGGGAAAGGGGCACGGGGGGGGAGGGGGAAAGGGGCACGGGGGGGGAGGGGGAAAGGGGCACGGGGGGGGAGGGGGAAAGGGGCACGGGGGGGGAGGGGGAAAGGGGCACGGGGGGGGAGGGGGAAAGGGGCACGGGGGGGGAGGGGGAAAGGGGCACGGGGGGGGAGGGGGAAAGGGGCACGGGGGGGGAGGGGGAAAGGGGCACGGGGGGGGAGGGGGAAAGGGGCACGGGGGGGGAGGGGGAAAGGGGCACGGGGGGGGAGGGGGAAAGGGGCACGGGGGGGGAGGGGGAAAGGGGCACGGGGGGGGAGGGGGAAAGGGGCACGGGGGGGGAGGGGGAAAGGGGCACGGGGGGGGAGGGGGAAAGGGGCACGGGGGGGGAGGGGGAAAGGGGCACGGGGGGGAGGGGGAAAGGGGCACGGGGGGGGAGGGGAAAGGGGCACGGGGGGGAGGGGGAAAGGGGCACGGGGGGGAGGGGAAAGGGCACGGGGGAGGGGAAAGGGGCACGGGGGGGAGGGGGAAAGGGGCACGGGGGGGAGGGGGAAAGGGGCACGGGGGGGAGGGGGAAAGGGGCACGGGGGGGAGGGGGAAAGGGGCACGGGGGGAGGGGGAAAGGGGCACGGGGGGGAGGGGGAAAGGGGCACGGGGGGAGGGGGAAAGGGGCACGGGGGGGAGGGGGAAAGGGGCACGGGGGGGAGGGGGGAAAGGGGCACGGGGGGGAGGGGGAAAGGGGCACGGGGGGGAGGGGGAAAGGGGCACGGGGGGGAGGGGGAAAGGGGCACGGGGGGGAGGGGGAAAGGGGCACGGGGGGGAGGGGGAAAGGGGCACGGGGGGGAGGGGGAAAGGGGCACGGGGGGGAGGGGGAAAGGGGCACGGGGGGGAGGGGGAAAGGGGCACGGGGGGGAGGGGGAAAGGGGCACGGGGGGGAGGGGGAAAGGGGCACGGGGGGGAGGGGGAAAGGGGCACGGGGGGGAGGGGGAAAGGGGCACGGGGGGGAGGGGGAAAGGGGCACGGGGGGGAGGGGGAAAGGGGCACGGGGGGAGGGGGAAAGGGGCACGGGGGGGAGGGGGAAAGGGGCACGGGGGGGAGGGGAAAGGGGCACGGGGGGGAGGGGGAAAGGGGCACGGGGGGGAGGGGGAAAGGGGCACGGGGGGAGGGGGAAAGGGGCACGGGGGGGAGGGGGAAAGGGGCACGGGGGGGAGGGGGAAAGGGGCACGGGGGGGAGGGGGAAAGGGGCACGGGGGGGAGGGGGAAAGGGGCACGGGGGGGAGGGGGAAAGGGGCACGGGGGGGAGGGGGAAAGGGGCACGGGGGGGAGGGGGAAAGGGGCACGGGGGGGAGGGGGAAAGGGGCACGGGGGGGGAGGGGGAAAGGGGCACGGGGGGGAGGGGGAAAGGGGCACGGGGGGGAGGGGGAAAGGGGCACGGGGGGGAGGGGGAAAGGGGCACGGGGGGGAGGGGGAAAGGGGCACGGGGGGGAGGGGGAAAGGGGCACGGGGGGGAGGGGGAAAGGGGCACGGGGGGGAGGGGGAAAGGGGCACGGGGGGGAGGGGGAAAGGGGCACGGGGGGGAGGGGGAAAGGGGCACGGGGGGGAGGGGGAAAGGGGCACGGGGGGGAGGGGGAAAGGGGCACGGGGGGGAGGGGGAAAGGGGCACGGGGGGGAGGGGAAAGGGGCACGGGGGGGAGGGGGAAAGGGGCACGGGGGGAGGGGGAAAGGGGCACGGGGGGGAGGGGGAAAGGGGCACGGGGGGGAGGGGGAAAGGGGCACGGGGGGAGGGGGAAAGGGGCACGGGGGGGAGGGGGAAAGGGGCACGGGGGGAGGGGGAAAGGGGCACGGGGGGGGAGGGGGAAAGGGGCACGGGGGGAGGGGGAAAGGGGCACGGGGGGAGGGGAAAGGGGCACGGGGGGGAGGGGGAAAGGGGCACGGGGGGGAGGGGGAAAGGGGCACGGGGGGGAGGGGGAAAGGGGCACGGGGGGGAGGGGGAAAGGGGCACGGGGGGGAGGGGGAAAGGGGCACGGGGGGGGAGGGGAAAGGGGCACGGGGGGGAGGGGGAAAGGGGCACGGGGGGGAGGGGGAAAGGGGCACGGGGGGGGAGGGGGAAAGGGGCACGGGGGGGAGGGGGAAAGGGGCACGGGGGGGAGGGGGAAAGGGGCACGGGGGGGAGGGGGAAAGGGGCACGGGGGGGAGGGGGAAAGGGGCACGGGGGGGAGGGGGAAAGGGGCACGGGGGGGAGGGGGAAAGGGGCACGGGGGGGAGGGGGAAAGGGGCACGGGGGGAGGGGGAAAGGGGCACGGGGGGGAGGGGGAAAGGGGCACGGGGGGGAGGGGGAAAGGGGCACGGGGGGGAGGGGGAAAGGGGCACGGGGGGGAGGGGGAAAGGGGCACGGGGGGGAGGGGGAAAGGGGCACGGGGGGGAGGGGGAAAGGGGCACGGGGGGGAGGGGGAAAGGGCACGGGGGGGAGGGGGAAAGGGGCACGGGGGGAGGGGGAAAGGGGCACGGGGGGGAGGGGGAAAGGGGCACGGGGGGGAGGGGGAAAGGGGCACGGGGGGGAGGGGGAAAGGGGCACGGGGGGGAGGGGGAAAGGGGCACGGGGGGGAGGGGGAAAGGGGCACGGGGGGGAGGGGGAAAGGGGCACGGGGGGGAGGGGGAAAGGGGCACGGGGGGGAGGGGGAAAGGGGCACGGGGGGGAGGGGGAAAGGGGCACGGGGGGGAGGGGGAAAGGGGCACGGGGGGGAGGGGGAAAGGGGCACGGGGGGGAGGGGGAAAGGGGCACGGGGGGGAGGGGGAAAGGGGCACGGGGGGGAGGGGGAAAGGGGCACGGGGGGGAGGGGGAAAGGGGCACGGGGGGGAGGGGGAAAGGGGCACGGGGGGAGGGGGAAAGGGGCACGGGGGGGAGGGGGAAAGGGGCACGGGGGGGAGGGGGAAAGGGGCACGGGGGGGAGGGGGAAAGGGGCACGGGGGGAGGGGGAAAGGGGCACGGGGGGAGGGGGAAAGGGGCACGGGGGGAGGGGGGAAAGGGGCACAGGGAGGGGGAAAGGGGCACGGGGGGGGGAGGGGGAAAGGGGCACGGGGGGGGAGGGGGAAAGGGGCACGGGGGGGGAGGGGGAAAGGGGCACGGGGGGGGAGTGGGAAAGGGGCACGGGGGGGGGAGGGGGAAAGGGGCACGGGGGGGGAGGGGGAAAGGGGCACGGGGGGGGGAGGGGGAAAGGGGCACGGGGGGGGGAGGGGGAAAGGGGCACGGGGGGGGGAGGGGGAAAGGGGCACGGGGGGGGGAGGGGGAAAGGGGCACGGGGGGGGGAGGGGGAAAGGGGCACGGGGGGGGGAGGGGGAAAGGGGCACGGGGGGGGAGGGGGAAAGGGGCACGGGGGGGGGGAGGGGGAAAGGGGCACGGGGGGGGGGAGGGGGAAAGGGGCACGGGGGGGGGGAGGGGGAAAGGGGCACGGGGGGGGGAGGGGGAAAGGGGCACGGGGGGGGGAGGGGGAAAGGGGCACGGGGGGGGAGGGGGAAAGGGGCACGGGGGGGGAGGGGGAAAGGGGCACGGGGGGGGGAGGGGGAAAGGGGCACGGGGGGGGGAGGGGGAAAGGGGCACGGGGGGGGAGGGGGAAAGGGGCACGGGGGGGGGAGGGGGAAAGGGGCACGGGGGGGGGAGGGGGAAAGGGGCACGGGGGGGGGAGGGGGAAAGGGGCACGGGGGGGGGAGGGGGAAAGGGGCACGGGGGGGGAGGGGGAAAGGGGCACGGGGGGGGGGAGGGGGAAAGGGGCACGGGTACCGCTGTCGGGCAGCAGACTCTCAATACGAACCTCCAGCATCCAGGTGGCCACCATCCTCCGCATGAAGGGCTGGATGTCCTGTTGGACACACTTGAAATAAGAGCAGGCCGGCAGGCAGCGCTCCTCCAGCAGCAGCAGATTGTGCAGCACCCGCTCGTCCTGCAGCAGCCTGGGGTCGGGCAGCGCCCGCCTCACGGTCTCCACTTCACAGCACAGCAGCTCCATCGCCGCTGCGGGAAGGGGGAAGCTGGTGTCGGGGTCCACAGCCTGGCCTCCCTCAAATGTTGCTCGGGTGCGGAACCGAGCGGGACGCGCTGACGCAGGGAGCGGGCAGCCCCTTGTGGTGTCGATGAGCAGCTGGGCGGACGCAGAGACCGCGCACATTCAACGCTGGCAGAGGGAAGCGGGGAGGCCGGCGGCAGGGGAAGGCGCGCATACACATCGGGCCACTTATTAAAGACCCCCGGCAGGATGGCAAGCCTGGGCCCCGACACAAGCAGCGCTCATCTCCGGGGAGGGGAAGGAACAGCGACCCGCCGCCAGAGTGAAAGAGCAAGCGGTCAGATTGGAGCTGAGACTTCAACTGTGCGTTTCATGGAGATTAAAACTCAAGTCCGCAACCCCACTGCTCGCGCTCCGTGTGCACCATCGGGATGGCCCTGGCCCCGCCCCCGCCACTGATTAACATTTTCCCAAGTCTCAGCGGGATGGCCCCGCCTCTCCGCCAGTGATTGACAGGCTTCTTTGTGTTCCAGAGGGATGGCCCCGCCTCTCCGCCAGTGATTGACAGGCTTCTTTGTGTTCCAGAGGGATGGCCCCGCCTCTCCGCCAGTGATTGACAGGCTTCGTTGTGTTCCAGAGGGATGGCCCCGCCTCTCCGCCAGTGATTGACAGGCTTCTTTGTGTTCCAGAGGGATGGCCCCGCCTCTCCGCCAGTGATTGACAGGCTTCGTTGTGTTCCAGAGGGATGGCCCCGCCTCTCCGCCAGTGATTGACAGGCTTCGTTGTGTTCCAGAGGGATGGCCCCGCCTCTCCGCCAGTGATTGAAGTTTCAAAGAGGCCGCTAACCCTTTCTGTGCTGATTGCCCTGCCTCTCCACTGTGCTTTTGTTAAATTGGCTTGAATACGAAACACGAACCATCGGCCTCTCATCGGCAGCAACTTTCTAGGAAATAAGATTGTGCGCTGCTCTCGATCAAGCAGAGTTGCCAAGAATCACAACGGCTTCGCTAGCCACTGCCATCTGCCCAAATCCTTTTGATCACCGTTCAAGGATGCTTTGTGTGTACACAGAGAGATGGATAACTAGATCAACTATCCAACTATATCCCGAAAATACAGCACACGAGCATGTAGCTTTCTATTAAAATATCCCTGTCAATACGCACTGGATATTTCTTTCTGCAGCCTCAGTTGCGTGCCGAATAGATAAAGGGAACAAAAGTAAAATACTGCGGATGCTGGAAATCTGAAACAAAAACAGAAAATGGTGCAACTCCTCAGCAGGTTTGGCAGCATCTGTGGAGAGAGAAACAGAATTACCGTTTCATCGGAATTAAAGGATTATGTTGAATGAGTCGCTGTTTATTGTGCGTTGCAGTTATTTTAAGTGTATGTTAAAGTGGTGTGTTTAAATGGATTATACAATCAACTTAATCACAGAAACACAACGTAACCTCAACAAGACACAGTAATTTGAAGAAGTTAAACACACAACTTCAACGCAGAAACTTGGGTTTAAGTTGTGCAACGTTTACGTTGCTATGTGTGTCTGTGTTTCAGCTGCGTGTTTGTGTGAGCTGCCTTTTGTTTTTATGTGATTTGCTGTGTGTTTGGATATTTTGTTTTAGTTGATGTTCTAAAATAGCTTGAATTGTGTACTTCGCTACCTGTCCCCTGTTTATCTACGTAGCATACGGGCGCGTTGCATCCTGCGTTGGGCGCTGCTGGTTGCTGATCAGATTTGTTCATGTGCTTCATCCCGGGAACGGGTGTTGCAAGCGACTTAGTCTCAGCAACTTTGAGAGGAATGAGTGATACCACAGTTGGATCAGGAATGAGGAAAGATGTCTACTCCATAAATGTCAGCAACAGTTACCAAACCGATCAAACTCTTGCTTCCATTTTGTCTGAAATCCAATGTTTCCATCTGGAAAATGGAAGACTATAGACCCCTAAACAGTCAGATAAAGATGTTTTATCAATACATTAAGAGTAAGAGGATAACTAAGGAGAGAGTAGGGCCCATAAAAGACCAAAAAAGTGACCTATGTGTAGGGTTGGAAGATATTGGTATTGTTGTTAATGAATACTTTGCATCTGTCTTCACAAAAGAGGAGGACAATGAAGATATTGTAGTTAAGGAGGAGGAGTGTGATGTATTGGGTGTGATAAACATAGGGAAAAGGGAAGTATTAATGGGATTAGCATCCTTGAAAATTGATAAATCACCAGGGCCAGTACTCCAGGATGTTAAAAGAAACAAGAGAGGAAATAGTGGAAGGCCAGACCATCATTTTCCAGTCCTCATTGGATACAGGTGTGGTGCTGGAAGATTGGAGAACTGCTAACGTTGTACCTCTGTTTAAAAAGGGAGTGAGAGATGGACCGAATAATTACAAGCCAGCCAGTCTAACCTCAGCAGGGCAAATTATTGGAATCTATTCTGTGAGAGAGGATAAACTGTCACTTAAATGCACAGGTTAATGAAGGATAGTCAGCATGGATTTGTTAAGGGAAGATTTAGTTTGACCAACTTGATCAAATTTTTTGAAGTAGTAACAAGGAAGATAGATGAGGGTAGTGTAGTCAATGTGGTCTACATGGATTTTATCAAGGTTTCTGACAAGGTCCCACATGGCAGACTGGTTTAAAAATATAAAATCCCATGGGATCCTGGGAAATGCATCAAGATGGATACAAGATTAACTCAGTGGCAGGAAACAAAGGGTAATTGTTGACAGGTGTTTTTGCGACTGGAGGGCTGTTTCCAGTGGCATTCCACGGAGCTCAGTACTGGGTCCCCTGCTTTTTGTGGTATATATTAACAATTTGAACGTAAATATAGGGGGCATGATCAAGAAGTTTGCAGACGACACAAAGATTGGTCGTGTGGTAGATAGCGAGGAGGATAGCTGTAGGCTGCAGGAAGATATTGATGGTCTGATCAAGATGGGCTGAAAAGTGTCAAATGGAATTCAACCCGGAGAAGTGGGAGGTGACACATTTGGGGAGGTCAAACAAGGCAAAGGAATATACAATTAATGGGAAAATATTGAGAAGTGTAGTGGAAGTGAGGGACCTTGGAGTGAATGTCCACAGATCCCTGAAGGTAGCAGGATAGGTCGATAAGGTGGTTTCAGAAGGTGGTTAAGGAATCCTTTCCTTTATTAGCCGAGGTATAGAATATAAGAGCAGGGAGATTATTCTGGAACTGTACAAGTCATAACTCATTTGTTAGGCCACAACTTGAGTACTGTGTGCAGTTCTGGTCACCTCATTACAGAAAGGATGTAATTGCAATAGGAGAGGGTACACAGGAAATTTACGAGGATGTTGCCAGGACTGGAAAAATGCAGCTATGAGGAAAGATGGGATAGGCTGGGTTGTTCTCCTTGGAACAGAGAAGGCTGAGGGGAGATCTGATTAAAACTTAGAAAATTTTGAGGGGCCTGGATAGAGTGGAGGTGAAGGAGATCAGTGACTCGGGGGCATAGATTTAAAGTGATTGGTAGAAAAATTAGAGGGGAGATGAGGAAAACCTTTTTCACCCAGAGGGTGGTGGGTGTCTGGAACTCACTGCCTGAAAGGGTAGTTGGGGCAGAAACCCTCACCTCATTCTAAAGGAGTCTGGATATGCACCTCAAAAGCTGTAATCTGCAAGACTACCGACCAAATGGTGGAAGATGGGATTAAAATGGGTGGATCGTTTTTCGGCTAGCACAGACTACCTAGTTTAATCAGACACGTTGAGAAAACGTTGCTCCTTACAACATTTAAACTAACAGTAATATAAAAGCAAAATACTGCAAAAGCTGGAAATCTGAAATATTAAACAGAAAATGCTGGAAATACTCAGCAGGTCTGGGAGCACCTGTGGACAGAGAAACAGAGTTAAGTTTCAGGTGGAGAGCCGAAAGCTCTTAACTCTATCTCTCTCCATAGATGCTGCCAGATCTGCTGATTATTCCAGCATTTGCTGTTTTTAGTTCTTTAGCAATGCGTGGATTTGCAATACATTTGCAATACATGTGTAAAATTTCCTGAATGGAAATCCATCTTTGTCCGATTGTTGACTATTCGGTAGTAAATATGGGCATTTTCACTCACCGGTGCCAGGGGGTTTACTGAATGACGTGCAAGATATTTTAAGAGGGGAAGCAGGTTGAAGAAATTATGGGCGTTTTTTTAACCCTTAAAACTCATCCAAGGTGGATTCACAGAGATGAGTTTACATCAATAATTTATTCAACAGGCAGTATCATTGTTACTGCAAGTCATTTAAAATGATGGTTATCTACAAGATAATAACTGTAAACTTAAGGGGAAAACATAAACTGAAACAATTCCAAGGATCGTTAACCCATTTCGTTCGGCTTTTCCGAATTCTGAAATTAAAATGCTTTTCCCAATTTAAGCATTGCGAAATACGGAAACATTGTCGCAGCGTTCAGCATGTAGTGTTACCCTATCACCTCGAAATAAAGCTTTGTTTATCTGATAGTTATATAACCTGATTATGTACTCAACTTGTTACGTACAGTCTAAACCCTCGCGCAATGTTTATTTTGAATGAAAAAGGCACGTACTGAATTGTCACATTGAAAATCGAACCAAAAATAAAGCTGCCGGCTTTATTACAATAGTATTATGCCTCAAGCACGAACGAAGCTGCTGTTCATATTGTTGTGGCAGTTAGAGGCAGCAGATGTGGAATTGTCCTGAATTTGATTGACCAGCTTGCCATGTGGCAAATATGAATTGCTTGTTGCATTATTTGGCCCCTCCCCTTGGCTCCCCCGCACTTGCCTCCTTTCCCTGGTTCGCCTGCTGACTGAGGGACAGCAGCAGGTGAGGCTGGCAGTACCTGTCCTGGGGAGACAGCAGTCGTAGACGCAGGTGACACCATGCTGAGCTTCGGGAGGAAGGGGTGAAAATAGCTATTCTTTATACATTTGAGGAGCTTTAGATGACACAAGTGCACGATCACACTAATAGATACGCAGGCTCATGTAGATCCACTTTACAAATAACAGGCTGTGTTAATTTGTCTTGTGTTAATGTCACATTTGTAACCCTGTGTGTGCCATGCAATGATGTGATCTGCCCAGGTCCCCTGCTCTTTTTTCCACCCAGGAGAGCTGAACATGAGTAGGGAATTGAGTATTGAATTGAATACCAGGTAGTTTCCCATTGTTTTCCTTAGACCAAGACAAGAATTGAATTTGTGCTGTTGATGCTGTTCTGAACCACACAGGAGCCATCTAAGCTACCCAGTCTCCAACCTTGTGTGTGTGTCTTAGAATTATCTTCACTGATGAATTGTGCAAGTTGATAGGCAGAAAAATACAAGGTCAGTTTCGAGTAGTGGTCAAGTTATATATAACAAAGTTTAACGTTTTGGTTCTGCAGTTTATAGTTTATCCAACATCAATAACATATAGTTTTATTATCCTATCCGGTTATTTTCATAGGAGTTCTTGAAAAGGTAGGGCCTGAGTGAGATTGAAATTGCTGCTATTTCAGTGGAGATGCCAATCTCCAATTTTGAAGGGCAAACCGCATCACCTAGAATAGCACAGAGAGGGTTGTTGCTGGTGCAATACCTAATTTCTATACGTGCTTAATATATTTTAAACTCAGAGCTTTTGTTTAAAACGGAGACCCCAGATAAAAAAGCTACAGCTAAGTTCATTAACATAAGATGTAATGTACACATTGTACACTTATGAATTTGGTTCTGTCATAGAAATCTCAGATTCAGTAATAGTTGCTCCCTTATGCAGTCTGAGTGTCTTTATCAGAGTTGATTCACACTGCTATAAATCTATAGGTATGAAAGGCTAACATGGAGACATTGAAATAGCATCCCCTTGTGATCCAGACCAGATATTTATGTCTTCTGGGTCCACCTGACAGAGCATCTCGTTCCAAAAAAAAAATCGCACCTCCAACAGTGCAGCACTCTGTCAGTACTGCACTGGAGTGTTTGCCTAGATTTTGTACTCACATTTCTGTAATAGAATTTAAACCCACAACATTCTGATGCAGGGGTCAAAGTACAACCAACGGCCCGTGGCCTTCCATCTCTGCAGATTCTTTTAAGACCCTCTTTCAAACAAATCAATTTGATCAAGTTTCTGGTCACCCCTTCAAATATATTCTTCTTTTGGTATAGTGCCTACTTATTTCTGATATGCCTCTGTAAAGCATAATTGTTTTTCTATGTTAATGACACTGTATAAATGCATGTTGTTATTGATGTTCCCTAGTCCTTTCCTGCAAAGTTCAATTAATCTATCCATTTTGACAGAATTTCATCCCTTCATTATTTTAAAGACCTCAACCAAATCCCCTCAAAGTCTATAGTTTTCAAAGTAAAAGGTCTTAGCTCTTTAAGCCTGTCCTGATAATTAAGAGCTCTTAAAGTAGATATTAAGCCCTTGTACCTCCTCTGAACCTGTACCTTAATCTCACCCACCAGATGAGGGAAACAAAACTGGACACTGTATTCTAGATGTGGTGACACCCAGGCCTCGTACAAGGTAAAGAATTGTACTTTTAGTTTTATATTTCATTCTCCAAGCTAATGTAAACATAAATTTTTCAGATTGCATGTTCCTAATGCAGGGCCCATTATGGATGATTAATCTGTGCTCCCAGCAGGCAATGGAAAATTATGGGCTGTGCACCCATGATATGCTGTCCTGGTGAGTAAGGCTTCATGCTAGGAATGTGCAATTGGAATTTTTAACCTGCAGTTTCTCTTTCTGGCATCTGATTTACTTATGCACATGTATGTGGCTGAGATTAGCTATTTTAGATTAACTGATAAGATCTTTCTTTTGGTTGCCCGAGATTGAAATCCAAGGTTTTTGGTTCTTAGTTATGTTTCAGTTATACTACATGTTATAAACAGTGATCTTTTGCATTGCACTAAAGCCAGAGGTGTAGTGTACCACAGTTGATTTCTATGAAAAAAATGACCTCGCAGTACTAGCATTTAAATATAAACTTTAAAACATTAGGCTGCCCCCATGCAGCCTTTGAATGCTAATATTAATAGACATTGATAATCATATCAAGTAAATTCCAATTTTAGAAATTTTATGAGCACTCAACACTATTAGCTTGAAGATTTGACTTGCCCCACTCAACAGCAATGCAAGTGAGTATTGGTTTCCCACTTTCCCTATTCTGCGGTGTTTGCTGATGCAGTATGACCTATTCGCCAAGAGCGACGTCTCAATTCATTCCATCTTCGCTGCCTTCAGAGAATACTTGGCATCAGGTGGCAGGACTATATCTCCAACACAGAAGTCCTTGAAGCGGCCAACACCCCCAGCTTATACACACTACTGAGTCAGCGGCGCTTGAGATGGCTTGGCCATGTGAGCCGCATGGAAGATGGCAGGATCCCCAAAGACACATTGTACAGCGAGCTCGCCACTGGTATCAGACCCACCGGCCGTCCATGTCTCCGTTATAAAGACGTCTGCAAACGCGACATGAAATCGTGTGACATTGATCACAAGTCGTGGGAGTCAGTTGCCAGCATTCGCCAGAGCTGGCGGGCAGCCATAAAGACAGGGCTAAATTGTGGCGAGTCGAAGAGACTTAGTAGTTGGCAGGAAAAAAGACAGAGGCGCAAGGGGAGAGCCAACTGTGCAACAGCCCCAACAAACAAATTTCTCTGCAGCACCTGTGGAAGAGCCTGTCACTCCAGAATTGGCCTTTATAGCCACTCCAGGCGCTGCTTCACAAACCACTGACCACCTCCAGGCGCGTATCCATTGTCTCTCGAGATAAGGAGGCCCAAAAGAAAAATGACCTATTAATTGGATATGGATATTTCAAACTTGTTCCTTATTTTGATATTTTCATTACATGAAACTCATCATTTTTTGTTCCTTTATATTGGTTCAGGGTGCAGTCTTAAGTTTGTGGGATATCGACTTTAATTATTAGGAGTTATGCAAGCAAAACATTAAAACATTCTAGAACAGGATACAGCAGTAAAGACAAATAGGATGGAAATGTAATTCACTATTAAAAAAATCTTAATTCACCTACAAATAACAACTTGCATTTGTATAGTGATTTTAACATAGAAAAATATCCCAGTCACAGCAAAAGGGAAAAAATTGGAAGCCAAGCCAAAGAAGATAGGCGAATGGTAACAAAAGAATAGCATTTTCAGAGAGCTGATAGGCCAAATGGTCCCTTCTATCCTGTAAAATCTTTTAGGTGTGAGTTTCCTTGTGGGGGGTTTCCTGAATGCTTCTACAAATATATAAAAAGGAAAAGAGTAGCTAAAGTAAGCATTGGTCCCTTCGAGAATGAAACTAGGGAATTGATAATGGGAAACAAGAAAATGGCAAAGACTTTGAACAAGTATTTTGTGTCTGTCTTCACAGTAAAAGACAAAAAATGTATCCCAAGAATCATAGAAAATCAAGAGGCAAAGGGGAGGGAGGAACTTAAAACAATCACTATCACTAGAGAAAAAGTATTAGGAAAACTAATGGGACTAAAGGCTAACAAGTCCCCTGGACCTGATGGCCTGCATCCTAGAGGCTTAAAAGAAGTGGCTGCAGCAGTAGTGGATGCATTGGCTATAATCTTCCAAAATTCCTGAGATTCCGGAAAGGTCAAAGCAGATTGGAAAACTGCAAATGTAACACTTCTAATCAAGAAAGGAGGGAGACTGTGGAAAAATGCTGGAATCCATTATTAAGGAAGTAGTAGCAGGACATTTAGTAAATCATAATGCAATCAGGCAGAGTCAACATGGTTTTACAAAAGGGAAATCATATTTGACAAATTTATTAGTGTTGTTTGAGGATGTAACAAGCAGAGTGGATCAAGGGGAACCAGTAGATGTAGTGTAGTTGGATTTCCAAAAGGCATTCAATAAGGTACCACATAAAAGATAAGAGATCATGATGTTCAGGGTAATATATTAGCATGGATAGAGGATTGGCTAACTAACAGGAAACAGAGAGTTGGGATAAATGAGGCATTTTCACATTGGCAAACTGTGACTAGTGGAGTGCCACAGGGATCAATGCTGGGACCTCAACTATTTACAATCTATATTAATGACTTGGATGAAGGGACCAAGTCTATTGTAGCCAAATTTGTGGATGCTACAAAGATAGGTAGGAAAGCAAGTGGTGAGGAGGACACAAAAGTGTCTGCAAAGAGATATAGATAGGTTAAGTGAGTGGGCAAAAATTTGGCTGATGGAATATAATGTGGGAAAATATGAGGTTGTCCACTTTGGCAGGAAGAATAGAAAAGCAAAATATTATTTACATGGAGAGAGACTGCAGAATGCTGTGGTACAGAGGGATCTGGGTGTCCTTGTACATGAATCACAAAAAGTTAGCATGCAGGTACAGCAAGCAATTAGGAAGGCAAATGGAATTTATTGCAAGAGGGTTGGAATATAAAAGTAGGGAAGTTTTGCTGCAACTGTACAGGGCATTGGTAAGACCACGCCTAAAGTGCTGTGTACAGTTTTGGTCTCCTTAAGGAGGGATATACTTGCATTGGAAGCAGTTCTGAGAAGGTTCACTAGGCTGACTCCTGGGAAAAAGGGGTTGTCTTATGAGGAAACGTTGAGCAGGTTGGGCCTATACTCATTGGAATTCAGAAGAATGAGAGGTGATCTTATTGAAACATATAAGATTCTGAGGGGACTTGAAAAGGTGGATGCTGAGAGGATGTTTCCCCTCCTGGAGGAATCTAGAACTAGGGGCCACAGTTTGAAAATAAGGGGTCTCCCCTTTAAGATGGAAATAACGAGGAATTTCTTCTCTCAGAGGGTCGTTAATCTTTGGAATTTCTTTCCCCAGAGGGCAGTGGAGGTTGGATTATTGAATATATTCAAGGCCGAGTTAGACAGATTTTTGATCTACAAGGGAGTTAAGGGTTATGGGGCGCTGACAAAAACTTATTGAACGGTGGTGCAGGCTCAAGAGGTCGAATGGCCTATTCCTGCTCCTATTTCTTATGTCCATATGGCTGCTGCTGTAAGTTCAACAGAATATTGACAGGTACTTAATTCACGTGGTGTAAATGTTGTTTCTGTTGATCTTTTGCCAATGTTACTGTGACCGATCAGGAGCATCCCCCCCTCCTCCCCCACCCCACCACAAACTCCTTGAAGGAAATAATCGGCGTTCCTCAGCTTATCATAAAATTCTTTCTCATATCTAATTTCTTTCTCATATCAAAATCATTTGAGCCTGCCATCATAAATAGATGCCATTTCTACTGTTTATTATACTTGCTGATATCTCTAAATCATCTATACCTTATGGATACTCTCAGATTGTTCAGATTTTCTTGTTTTGTTATCTCTAGACGTACAACTGCCCAGGTATATGATGTCCAATCCCACTCAGATTCAGCATTGTCATCTGTTGTGATGTTTGTCCTGGGTAACTGCTAATGCACATGCAAGATATTGGTCCAATTTGTAGTGATCTTTATGCATAATATGTACATAATGATTTACTGTACATCATTATCTGCACAAAAACAATTGCATGACTGCGATTAAATTTCATCAGAGGTCATTCTGTTAGTAGATAACATGTAACCGTCTCCAACATCATTTGATCACCAAACTTAATTTTCTCTCCTCTTACATTTTATGTAACACTCATTAAATACCCTTCAACAGAATTTCAATAATATATATTTTTGCTACATCAAAGTGAAAGGCGGATCATTCAAAGTCCACATCATCTCTGCACCCAATGAAGTTGATGAATGTGTGAATTAGATATACCCCACATGCAGGTTTCTGGATGATTAGAAATTCACAGAAAGCTATTTTTACAGCTGTAATTGAAAACAGATGCACACTTAAAAAGCTGTAAATTCAATGCTGAAAAGGGTTAAATTTCATTTATTGCATACTGGTTCACTTACTCTGGATATGATTAAATCCACATCATAGAATTTCTACAACAATGTAAACATTATGCTGTCAAATTGCACATCAAGGAGTTTAAATAGTGAGTGAGTACTGTTTTAGTTCCTTTTCCATGTTATAATACTGTACTAACATGAGCAACCAAACCTAGAACAAGAGCACTCGTTTTCTTAAACTTAAAATTTGAGTGTTTTTTTAATTCAAAGAATGGACCATTTTTCCACCTAAAACTACATGACCCTCCCTCCCCCCATGATTCGTCCAGAAATTTTACCCTTTAATGTTAAACTCAAGCATCCTCAGATACGATTAGAAGAGTAAAAAAAACTCTCTCGACAGTGCTCCTACAGAAAAGAAAGACTTGTATTTCTGTAGTGTCTTTCACAATGTACCAAAGTTTCAGTGCTGTATCTCTAAATAAATAAAGTGCTTTACAGCAAATGAAGTACTTTTGAAGTGTAGTCAATGTTGTAATGTAGGAAGAATGGCAGCCAGTTTGCGCACAGCAAGCTTCCACAAACAGCAATGTGATAATAGCCAAATAATCTGTTTTTTGATGTTGATTAAGGGATAAATATTCGCCAAGAAATGAAGGATAACTCCCCTGCTCTTCTTCGAAATAGTGCCATGGAATCATTTATGTCCACCTGAGAGAACAGACAAAGCCTCAGTTTAACATTTCATGCACCTCCAACAATGCAGCACTCTCTCAATACTGCAGTGTAGTGTCAGCCTAGATTATTGTACTCAGGTCTCCAGAGTGGCACTTGAACCCACACCTTCTTAAGGTAAGAGTGCTATCAACTGAGCCATGGTTGACACTATGGTGAAGCATAAAGCCAATCTGAGAAGTCTCATCCTTACTGTAGGCCAGTATGACATTTATAATTTTGGCACCAATCCCCTTTATGCCCTTTTTGAGTGTGATACCAATTTGGTACTAATTAAGACTAAATTATTGGTAATCCAATAGTGTCATGTCACTCACTAGACTAGTAACAGCTATGAATTACCATCTAAGTTCGAGAAATAGAAGGTAATTTATAACTGTTGATACTCTAGAATGAGCTACAAGACACTCTTGGATTGCCCATTCCTGATTTCCATCCATCAGAGTCATGCAAAGTCATTTCAGATTTGTAATGAATGAGCCTGAAGTGTGCAAGTTGACTGGTTTAAAGATTTACAGATCTTTCTGTATTGAGTTAACACCAATTTTAGTCAATGCAGACTCCCAATTTGTTCTAGTTGCTCTTAACATATTATTGGATTGGCAAAGAAACATAGGATTAAGGAAACAATTTGGGGGGTGAAATTCAACTTTGGTGGGAGTGCAAAACAGGCAGTAGTGGATTAGCTGTATGTTATACGCCCCACTTGATTTTATTTTTCATTGAAGTCAATAACCCTAGCATTCACTTTCGTATCTACCCCATTCACCCACCTGCAGGCATGGTTCAAGAGGGGACAAAGTTCACTTCTTACAAACTGTTCCACTTGACCACTCAGGTATTGTACAAGATAAAGCACAAAAAGTTAGTTTCTAAGTTGTCACACAGCTCAAATACTGAGATAACAGTGTTTCAAGACCTTTATAATGATTCGATGTCATTTACTCGTGTTATCTCATGCTTATCATTTTGTCAGCTATTTTATATTACCTATTTAAACAGGCCTTTTCACTATGGTATATGTGGATTTGACCCCAGATAAAGTAGCTAGTATTTAGCATAATTGTCTAGGAAAAATGCAAAGACCCAAACCAAACCTATATACAACACAAGGATAAAGCTGCACTAATGGGGACTTTTAATAAATGATAAAATTAAGATTTATAACACACATGGAAGGAGACTCCTAATGATTTAAGCCACAATTTTATGAGACTTTGCAACTGAAATGGAGCACCATGATTAGAAATTTGGTTGAAGGACAAGAAACAAAGGGTTAGGGCCAATAGACAGGTTATCTGAATGATAGTTTGATAAAGAGTTGGAAATAATGTACCTCACAATCAGTACAGTGTTCAATTTTGCTCACAGTAGTAATGATTTGGACTTGGGCATGGAAAGCATAATCACAAAATCTGCAGATGACACAAGTATATATAGTTTAATGTGGATAAGTGTGAGGTAATATCTTTTAGGAAGGAAAATTAAGGAATGGGAGTATACATTCAAATTAAAAGATGCTGAAGTTTGCAGATGAAAAGCAAGAACTTGGAGTTCAAGTACATAATTTCCCAAAGGTGTAAGT
This sequence comes from Heterodontus francisci, assembly GCF_036365525.1. Taxonomy (NCBI): domain Eukaryota; kingdom Metazoa; phylum Chordata; class Chondrichthyes; order Heterodontiformes; family Heterodontidae; genus Heterodontus; species Heterodontus francisci. Next base: position 31,311,314 of record NC_090397.1, on the reverse strand, counting down.
ACAAGTAGAGAAAGCATAAAATGTCTAATAGAATTTTGAGTTTTATAATTAGGAGCATGGAGTAGAAGAGCAAAGAGGCCAATTTGTACCAGGTAATCATTAGGTGACAGAATACTGTGTGGAGTTTTGGTTGCTTCATTATAGAAAGAACATTAAAGCCAAAGATTGTGTAGACTGTAGATTCAATTGGATGAGAAAGTATACATGAGAAGAGATGAGCAGAGAGGCTAAGAAGATATTTAGTAAGCAATTTTAAAGTTACAAAAAGATTTTCATAGAATGTAAAGGGAATGACGAAGTTAGTGATGAATTTAACATCATCATTGAAAGAATTAGGAGAAAGGACAGCAGAAATTTAATTATGTAGAGAATATTGGAGCAGCAAATGATATGCCACAGAGAGTTGTTGAGGCAGCAACTGGTGCAACCTTTAAGGGAAGTGGAGCTAAACGTTCAAAGCAAAGGAAAGGACTATGGAGCGAAAGCAGGGTAGTGAGATCCATTGTTTTAACAAAGAACTGGCCCAGATACTATGGGCTGAATTTTAACTTCCCAGCCTTCTCGCAGCTGGGGAGATCAGCAGCGGGTGGGGAACCTAAAGGTTTCAGCAGTGTGTTTGTTAGTGGCTTTGTAACCCAGCCTCTGTATTTGCATCTGACTTCCAGATTTCCTGGCAAATTAGAGAGTGAGCGGGTGAGATGATGACCCACAGCAGTTTATTTCAGCTCAACTATTTAAAGGGACCTTGCAAGAAACCGACTTGAAATATTGTAGAGGTTTTTAGACAGAGCCAGAAGCTGCAGAAGTGGAGGCACAACATTGCAAGGCAGCACCATGATTCAGCGATGCCCCTGTGAATGTAGTGCTGTGAGCTGTGAGAGCTCGCAAGGAGATTCTGTTCCCTGAAGATAAGAGGAAGAAGCCTGCCTCCAAAAACAAGCAGGTGTGGTTGGAAGTGGCAGAGGAGGTCAGCAGCAGGAGTGTGGTGCCTTGCTTCTGGATACAGTGCTGCAAAAAGTTCAATGACCTGATCAGGGCAGGAAAAGTGAGTGGCATGGCACAATCAACTATATCCTGGTGTGTGTCTTACCCTACACCATCAAAACTTGCAGTTGCACCCATCCCTCTCAGTTGAGGGAGCTCCTCATGTTCCCATCTGACCAGCCATCACTGACACCCACCTCCATCTTAATGCAATGTCACACCCATCCCTCACAACGACCCTCCATAAATGTTGTCCTTCCATCCTCTCAAAACATTCAATTTTTTTACATTAATTGTTCTCTTCTTTCTCTCCTTCCAGGAGAAGAGAGCACAGAACACCAGGGAGAGGCAGAGAACCAGAGTCCTCCAGTCATTTCCATTTAGACAACTGCAGAGGAGGAGACCCCATAGATAAACCAGGTTCCAGCATACTGTGCCATAGCAGATGGAGAAATGGGGGTCACCAGGAATTAACTATCACACTGACACATGGCATTCACACTTACTCCTTTTGTCTTGATGTCAGCATGCAATGAAATATGATGATCTGCACAATGATGATTAAGAACCCTCACACTTTGTCAGTTGTAATTCATGTCTTTCATCTCCCACAGGCCCTTCACGCGTCCCTTAGGAGGTGGTGGCGGAGGAGGATGAAAACTCCTCAGAGGAGGTCACTCGCTCTAAGGAAGCACCATCACAGGACTCATGTGCACCCTCTACCAGCTCAGATACACACAACTTGGTGGGACTATCAGGACAGGTAGTTGGGTTGTCACAATGTGAACAATGAAAAAAATAATGGCACTGAAGAGTGGCAGATCTCCAGGACCAGATAGTTTCTATCCCATTGAAGAGGCCCTAACTATAGTCTTCTAAAGTCCTGTCGATTCGGGAACTGTTCCTTTCAATTGGAGAACTGTTCATGTCATTCTGCTATGTAAGAGAGGCGAGAGAGGGAAACCAGGGAATTATAGACCAGTTAGCCTAACATCTGTTGTTGGGAAATTACTAGAGCCTATAATTAAGGATAGGGTGACTGAACACCTTGAAAATTTTCAACTGATCAGAGAGTGCCAGCATGCATTTGTAAAAGAGACAAATCTGATTGAATTTTTTGAATAGGTGATGAAAGGCATTAGAAAGGATGCAGAAAAGATTCACGAGAATGGTTCCATGGATGAGGAACTTCAGTTAAATGGATAGGTTGGAGAAGCTGGAGCTGTTCTCCTCGGAGAAGAGAAAATTAAGAGGAGATTTGATAGAGGTATTCAAAATCATGAAGGGTCTGGACAGAGTAGATAGGGAGAAACTGTTCCCATTGGCAGAAGGATCCAGAAACAGAGGACACCATTCTGAGGTGATTGGCAAAAGAGAGAATGGTTAGGAGCTGGAATGCACTGCCTGAGAGAGTGTGGTGGAGGCAGATTCAGTCGAGGCCTTCAAAAAGGAACTGGATAATTATCTTAAGAGTAAAAATTTGCAGGGCTACTGGGAAAAGGCAGGGGCATGGGAAGAGGTAAGTTGCTCTTGCAGAGAACCAGCATGGACATGACAGGCCAAATGGCCTCCTTCTGTGCTGTAACCATTCTTTATGATTCTATGATTCTAAGTAGTGGACAGGGGAATGTCTATGGATGTTATTTATATGGACTTTCAGAAGGCCTTTCATGAAGTCCCTCATTAGAGACTGTTAGCTAAAGTTGAAGCTCATGGAATTGAATGCAAATTATTGATCTCGTTAGGAGATTGGCTGAGTAGAAGGAGACAGAGAGTTGGGACAATGGGCAGGCACTCCATTTGTCAAGATGTGGCTAGTGTCCCACAAGAATCTGTTTGGGGCCACAACTATTCACTATTTGTTGGGATAGAAAGCCACATATCCAAATTACCAATGACACAAAGATAGGCAGCATTGTAAGCAGTGTAGATGGAAGCATAAAATTACCAAGAAATATTGAAAGATTAAGTGAATGGGCAAAACTGTGGCAAATGTGTTTTCAATGTAAGCAAATGTGAGATCATCCATTTTGGACCTAAAAAGATTAGAACTGGGTGCTTTCTAAATGGTGAAAAGATAGAAATAGTGCAGAGACTTGGGCTCCAGGTACATAGATCATTAAAATGCTATAAACAGGTACAGAAAATAATCAAAAGGGCTAATGGAATGTTTGCCTTTATATTGAGAGTACTCGAATACAAGGGGTAGAAGTCATGCTAGAACTATACAAAGCCCTAGTTAGACTACACCTGGAGTACTGTGAGCAGTTCTGGGCACTGTAGGAACTAAAGGGTTAAACTCTGCCATATTTTATCTGTTGGATGAATCTATATAAGTTATGGTCTGATAAAACTCACAGGAGATGCAATGTTTTAAATAGAATGATTTCAAATGATGTTGCGGTTATGCTCGGGTATAGTTATACTTTGTGTGTGTGTATAATTGATATATGTATTAGATTAGAGCGAGTCCAATGATGGCCATGAAACTATTGTCGATTGTTGTAAAAACCCATCTGGTTCACTAATGTCCTTTAGGGAAGGAAATCTGCTGTCCTTACCTGGTCTGGCGTACATGTGACTCCAGACCCACAGCAATGTGGTTAACTCTTACATGCCCTCTGAAATGGCCTAGCAAGCCACTCAGTTGTACCTAACCACCACGAAGTCAATAAAAAGGAATGAAATCGGACAGACCACCCGGCATCAACCTAGGCACCGGAAACGACAACAGCAAACCCAGCCCTGTCGACCCTGCAAAGTCCTCCTTACTAACATCTGGGGGCTTGTGCCAAAGTTGGGAGAGCTGTCCCACAGACTAGTCAAGCAACAGCCTGACATAGTCATACTCACGGAATCATACCTTACAGACAATGTCCCACACACTGCCATCACCGGGTATGTCCTGTCCCAACGGCAGGACAGACCCACCAGAGGTGGTGGCACAGTGGTATACAGTAGGGAGAGAGTTGCCCTGGTAGTCCTCAACATCGTCTCTGGACCCCATGAAGTCACATGGCATCAGGTCAAACATGGGCAAGGTAACCGCCTACTGATTACCACCTACCGCCCTCCCTCAGCTGATGAGTCAGTACTCCTCCATGTTGAACACCACTTGGAGGAAGCACTGAGGGTGGCAAGGGCACAAAATGTACTCTGGGTGGGGGACTTCAATGTCCATCACCAAGAGTGGCTCGGTAGCACCACTACTGACCGAGCTGGCCGAGTCCTAAAGGACATAGCCGCTAGACTGGGTCTGCGGCAGGTGGTGGGGGAACCAACACGAGGGAAAAACATACTTGACCTCGTCCTCACCAATCTGCCTGCTGCAGTTGCTTCTGTCCATGACTGTATTAGTAGGAGTGACCACCGCAGAATCCTTGTGGAGACGAAGTCCCGCTTTCACATTGAGGATGCTGTTCATCGTGTTGTGTGGCACTATCACCGTGCTGAATGGGATAGATTTCGAACAGATCTAGCAATGCAAAACTGGGCATCCATGAGGCGCTGTGGGCCATCAGCAGCAGCAGAATTGTACTCAACCACAATCTGTAACCTCATGGCCCGGCATATCCCCCACTCTACCATTACCATCAAGCCAGGAGACCAACCCTGATTCAATGAAGAGTGCAGGAGGTTATGCCAGGAGCAGCACCAGGCATACCTCAAAATGAGGTGTCAACCTGGTGAAGCTACAACACAGGACTATCTGCATGCCAAACTGTGTAAGCAGCATGCGATAGACAGAGCTAAGCGATCCCATAACCAACGGATCAGATCTAAGCTCTGCAGTCTTGCTACATCCAGCCGTGAATGGTGGTGGACAATTAAACAACTAACTGGAGGAGGTGGCTCTACAAATATCCCATCCTCAATGATGGGGGAGCCCAGCACATCAGTACGAAAGATAAGGCTGAAGCATTTGCAACAATCTTCAGCCAGAAGTGCCGAATTGATGATCCATCTCGGCCTCCTCCTGAAGTCCCCAGCATCACAGATGCCAGACTTCAGCCAATTCGATTCACTCCACGTGATATCGAGAAACAACTGAAGGCACTGGATACTGCAAAAGCTATGGATCCTAACAATATTCCGGCAATAGTACTGAAGACCTGTGCTCCAGAACTTGCCGCGCCCCTAGCCAAGCTGTTCCTGTACAGCTACAACACTGGCATCTACCCTGCAATGTGGAAAATTGCCCAGGTATGTCCTGTACACAAAAAGTAGGACAAGTCCAACCCGGCCAATTACTGCCCCATCAGCCTACTCTCAATCATCAGTAAAGTGATGGAAGGTGTCATCAACAGTGCCATCAAGCGGCACTTGCTTAGCAATAACCTGCTCAGTGACGCTCAGTTTGGGTTCCGCCAGGGCCACTCAGATCCTGACCTAATTACAGCCTTGGTTCAAACATGGACAAAACAGCTGAACTCCAGAGGTGAGGGGAGAGTGACTGCCCTTGACATCAAGGCAGCATTTGACTGAGTATGGCATCAAGGAGCCCTAGCAAAACTGAGGTCAATGGGAATCAGGGGGAAAACCATCCGCTGGCTGGAGTCATACCTAGCGCAAAGGAAGGTGGTTGTGGTTGTTGGAGGTCAATCATCTGAGCTTCAGGACATCACTGCAGGAGTTCCTCAGGGTAGTCCTAGGCCCAACCATCTTCAGCTGCCTCACCTTCCTTCAATCATAAGGTCAGAAGTGGGGATGTTTGCTGATGATTGCACAATGTTCAGCACCATTCGTGACTCCTCAGATACTGAAGCAGCCTGTGTAGAAATTCAACAAGACCTGGACAATATCCAGACTTGGGCTGATAAGTGGCAAGTAACATTTGCGCCACACAAGTGCCAGGCAATGACCATCTCCAACAAGAGAGAATCTAACCATCTCCCCTTGACATTCAACAGCATTATCATCGCTGAATCCCCCACTATCAACATCCTAGGGGTTACCATTGACCAGAAACTGAACTGGAGTAGCCATATAAATACCGTGGCTGCAAGAGCAGATCAGAGGCTAGGAATCCTGAGGCGAGTAATTCACCTCCTGACTCCCCAAAGCCTGTCCACCATCTACAAGGCACAAGTCAGGCGTGTGATTGAATACTCTCCACTTGCCTGGATGGGTGCAGCTCCAGCAACACTCAAGAAGCTCGAAACCATCCAGGACAAAGCAGCCCGCTTGATTGGCACCCCATCTACAAACATTCACTCCCTCCACCACCGACGTGCAGTGGCAGCAGTGTACCGTCTACAAGATGCACTGCAGCAATGCACCGAGGCTCCTTAGACAGCACCTTTCAAACCCGCAACCGCTACCAACTAGAAGGACAAGGGCAGCAAATACATGGGAACACCACCACCTGCAAGATCCCCTCCAAGTCACACACCATCCTGACGTGGAACTATATTGCCGTTCCTTCACTGTCGCTGGGTCAAAATCCTGAAACTCCCTTCCTAACAACACTGTGGGTATACCTACCCCAAATGGACTGCAGTGGTTCAAGAAGGCAGCTCACCACCACCTTCTCAAGGGCAATTAGGGATGGGCAATAAATGCTGGCCTGGCCAGCGTCACCCACATCCCATGAATGAATTTTAAAAAACTAAGTTGTGGACTTTGTGTTTAGAATCATGTTGTTAAATGTGAAATGTATATTGGTATACTGTAGTGGGGAGATGGTGGGAGATGGTGTCTATTATCACAACCACAGTAAAAGTAGTGTTGCGATGAGACCGGATGCCCATTCTGCATTTCAACTAAGACTGACTCAGTCACAATAAGGGTTAGAATTGTAGGCCTCACGAAGGATGATAATGCAAATAAAGATATTCAGAGACCATTCAAGACTGAATAGTCTTGATGGGAACAGCAAACGTTCCCCATTGTGTGACAATGACTTCACATCAAGATGTCTGCAGAGACAATGTACAGAGGGTAGGGTCGTATCTGCTGTAATCGGATTACTATAAGCTAATCAAGAAGGGACAATGTACAGAAGGTGAGGTCATACCTGACCAAAGGGTTAAGGTGGACTATAACCTAATATGGAAGGAAGGAACGCTTGGAGGGTGCCATAAATGGCTGGGACAACTTGGCGCACACTGAATCAAGAAGAAACCAACCTGTAGTCAACAGAACACCTCAGGAAAGAAGACGGCGCCACAGCAGCCCAGAAGGCAAGGACCGAGGACACACTATATCCTGCTCTATAGCTACTGCCTTTGGTTAAGTATTGCTTGTATATTCTTGCTGTACTTAATAAACTCTCTATCTTGATTAAGAAGACAAAGTTTGTACCTTGTGGGTCAAAAGCTAGTCAAAATCCCATCTAAATACACAAACATCTTACAGCACCACAACTTAGGAAGGATATATTGACCTTGGAGGCAGTGCAGAGTAGGTTTGCCATAGAATCATAGAATGGTTACAGTGCAGAAGGAGGCCATTTGGCCCATCATGTCTGTGCCAGCTCTCTGGAAGAGTAACTCACCTAGTTCCACACCCCACCTTTTCCCCATAGCCCTGAAAATTGTTTTTGCTTTTTTTCCTTTATTGATGGTACCTGAACTCAAATGGTTAAATTATAAGGAGAAATTACACAAACTAGGGTTGTATTCACTGGCATTTAGAAGGTTAAGGGTTATTAAAGTTAAGGAATATTAAAGGGAACAGACAGGGTAGATAGAGAAAAGCTATTTCTGCTGGTTGGGGAGTCTCGGAGTAGGGGGCATTGTCTAAAAATTAGAGGTAAACCTTTCAGGATTGAAATTAGGAAACAGTTCTGCCAGCCTTTGTGTGTAGAAGTTTGGAACGGTTTTCCCCAAACAGCAATTGATGCTAGGTCAATAGTTAAATTTAAACCTGCAATTGATAGATTTTTGTTAACCAAAAGTATTAAAGGATATGGGGCAGAGGTGGGTATATGAAGTTAGGTCACAGATCAGCCATGATTTCATTGAATAGAAAACAGACTCAAGTGGCTAAATACCTACTCCTGTTCCTATGTTCTAAATGGAGGATAATTGTGTGAAGCTCTGCTCCCAATGTGGAACCATGCTACACAGGAAGGTGAGTCGCAGAATTGTCCCCTATAGTGTTATTTTTATAACTTTCATCTTGCCAGTACAATAATGAAACCTGCCCTATATTCATTGCCTATAATATAAAATTATACATGTACAAAAAAGCCTGTTCTCTGCATATTATATTGTAAGATTGGCAACATGTGGAGGAACATTATGGTTAGAATTCATATCCTCTCTCATGTACCCAAATTTCAACCAGAATATTTGATTTACTTTCAAATGCTTTCAGACTCAACTGCTAATACTTTATATAGAACAGCAACATGCTTGGTGCAAGATAAATCCAACTGTTGGGTCACTTAAAGTTTATAAGTGATGGTTCTCTCTAACAATTCTTTATGATCCCACTAGACTCCCTCATACATTCCTTGAAATGGGACGGCCTCTGAGATTCTTTCCAGTAAGCGTTATCTTTGTTGGGTCACAAAATATAAATGGTAAGTCTGACTCACATGTGCTGTGCATAAATTCAGCATTTCAACAGTGGGCATTTAAGGAAAAGTAATATTTTGCTTTAAGTGAAGATGAAATATTTGAAGTAATGTGACTTCATTCAGGGAGAACCTGCTTCTTTGCTATCAATTTAGGCCATACACCATTATACAACTTATACAGCACAAACAGGGAATGGCTGAATTCTTACTTGATTTATGGAGACATTGGGGGTGAAGTTCAACATTGTTGTATGACCATCCGGATTAGGAGCAGAAGTAGGCCATTCAGCCCATCGAGCCTGCTCCGCCATTTAATAAGATCATGGCTGATCTGTTTCTGTCTTGAATTCCACACTCCCATCTACCCCTGATAATTTTTGATTCCCTTGCCTAACAAGAATCTATCTACCTCCACCTTAAAAATATTCCATGACCCCACCTCCACCACCTTCTGAGGCAGAAAATTCCAAAGTTGCACAACTCTCTGACAGAAACAATTTCTCCTCGTCTCTGTCCTAAAAGGGCGACCCCTAATTTTCAAAAAGTGCCCCCTAGTTCTGGACTCACGCACAAGAGGAAACATAATTTCCACATCCACCTTGTCAAGAACGTTCAGGAACTTATATACTTCAATCAAGTCTCCCCTCACTCTTCTAAACTCCAGTGAAAACAAGCCCAGTCTGCCCAGCCTTTCTTCATAAGACAACCCACTCATTCCAGGTATCAATCTAGTAAACCTCTTCTGAACCGCCTCCAACGCATTCACATCGTTCCTTAAATAAGGAGACCAAAACTGCACACAGCATTCGAGATGTGGTCTCACCAATGCCCTGTATAACCAAAGCATAATATCCTTATTTTTATTTTAAATTCCTCTCGTAACAAAGGATAGCATTCCATTAGCTTTCTTTGTTACTTGCTGTACTTGTTGTGTCCATTTTAAGTACATTAAGCAGGGAGAAAGAAAATTGGATAAGAGCCGATGTGCGTTTAACCCGTGCCTGTTTGTTGCAGTGCAGGCGAACTTTTGTGCTGTCTGCTCATTTACATGATTGTAGTGTGCAGCCAGTGTTAAGCATGCTGTTGAGTGGCTGCATGCCTGAGTAGTGGGTGCAAAATCTTTACAGGCTAGTATGAGTTCAAGCTCGCCTACACTACTTAAGGCAAGCCTGCACCTCTTAAAGGGGAGGTGCATTTTGGTTTGAGCAGATTCTGGAATTCATTGCAAAAGTGACTTGAATCAAGGAAAGACACAGAAATGATACAAAATGGTGTGGAGTAGGCTCCAAGGTTCTTGGTGCAGGAGGTGAACAGCAGCACAGGAGGCCTTGGTGCAGGAGGTGAACAAGAGGAGAGAGGTTTTCTATCTACAGTGGGGCCAGGAGGCCCTCCAGATAAACTCTGAGAAGGCAATGGGAGCAGATAGTTATGTAGGTCAATACCAGGAGTGCAACTCCATTGACCTGGATGCAGTACCAAAAGATGTTCAATGATCTCACACAAGTGCATGTTAGTGAATGCATCTTCAAATGCCACATTCCACCAACTGCACCACTAGCCTCACACACTGCTCTGTGCACCACACCACCATCATTCAGCTACCAACAATTTATCAATCACGTCTCATAACTCACATTCATAGCTTGACCTCACTTTCACACACTTAGCATTGCTGCGAGCCTCACACCTACATCTCACACCTTGCACAAACTGCCATCTATTTAACCATGACAGCCACATCACTCAAACACATTGTTCCACACTCCCTCTCTCTTGCAGGGTACGTTGGTGCATAACTGAATGCAGCAGCACCTAACTGGCGGGGAACAGCCACAGATGCATGTGCTCACCCCAATAGAGGAGACAGTGCTGGCCATTGTTGGAGTGGCAATGATTAACTCCATGGCCAACAGTGGGGCTGAAAGGATTGAAAATGACAGCATGTTCTGACCTAATCCTTTTCACATTCCATTCCCCCTCATCCCACAATCTCTTCTGTTTACCAAGCTGCAGATTATGTAAGCATGCACTTCTTGCTTTCCTCCTGCAGCACCCCTCTCCCCACCCCTGACCACCTTCCCTACCCTTGTGCCTTTCTCCTTTCAGATACCCAGGAGCCAGACCTTTCAGGAGTAAAATTAGGAAACACTTTTGTGGCAGCGGTGCAGGAGCATGAAGTGCAAGAGGAAGAAGAGACTACTAACGATGAAACACCACCACTCGATCTGACACTCGCAGCCACCAGCTCAGATACTATCACTGTGTGTACTTTAGAGGGTAAAATAGAGGTGGGATCGGGACATGGTGAGTCACCAGGCACGAGTGACCTGCAGCCAGGGCAGGTGAAAAGTGTTGCCAGCTGCTTGGAGAGTGCTACAGAGGACTTAGATGAGGACCGATGGAGCAGCATATAGAAAAGGAGCATGGAGGAGTCTGGCACCAATTTGGCACAGGGCTTTGTGCACAACTTGGAGACCATCCTTTCCAGTGTGGAAGTGATGGCCTACTCCATGAGAATACTTGCAGACCCGACAGCGATGCAACTCAGATGCCTAACCTGGACTGTAAAACAACATTAACCTTGACTTTCACGTGCTGCTGAAAAAATTAAGGTTTTCACTGTAAATTAAGTATAGAACGATTGATTTTTTTTAAGTTGCTAATGTTTGGAACATACAGAATAATATTTAACATTTTTGCTTCCTTTATATTGATACTTTTTCAGTCTCCTCTAGGGGAGCCGGTTTGGGCATGGCCTGATTCACTACACATTAAGGGGATAGTCACCTATCTGAATGCAGCAGCTCAGACTGAAGTCATGCAATCTCAGTTTGTTGCCATACAAAGGCGGCTTGGTGCCATGTAGGCTCAGACTGCTGCCATCATGGTTGCAGATGCCAGTGTTCAAAGGGGCTGTCAGGGTCTCATGGCAATCCAGCAAAATGTCCTTCACCAGAGTGTTATGGCCAGGTGAGGGGGGGGCGGTCACAGTCGCCCCTCTTGCCCTTTCACTTATTTGGCTGCAACAGGGTTTATTTTTAAACAGTGGTTGTACTTACCATCTCAGTGAATGTTTTACCTTTTACCTTTAATGTGATCATGAAAGAACCAATCGGACAGGTTTTCTTGAGTTTAAACAAGAAAAAGGTAAGTTTATTATACTTAATCTAAAACCGATCTAGAAAAATTAATAAAATACACTATACTTTCATGCACACATTCACACGAAAATCACACTCACACAAATAGATTACAAAGTGGCAAGTAGGTTTTTCAGTTGGGTTAAAGTCCAGAGTAAATAAAAGTAAAATACACAGTCTGGGGTTGGATGATTTGGTGGTCTTCCGGCAGGAATTGTATTCTTGAAGTCTTTGCCTGGTCAAAGTGAACTTTGTGACTAGCCTGCTTGGCTCAGGACTTTCTTGGAGTCGGTCTTGTAGGTAGCTCTCTTCCCCTGGACTCTGTAGCAATCTATAGGCTTGGAGGGTCCAGTCACAGACTGTTTTCAAACTTCATGTTTTCTGGAGAGAGAGAGAGAGGGAGAGAGACGGAGGCACACAGCCTTCTCTGCTGCTGCAGTCTCAGTTACTGCTTGTCTCCTTGTGTGTAACAAAACTCCCAGTTTTTCACAGCGTGGGGAGATGGTCACATGATTCTGTCAATCCATTTTGTTTTTAATAAGATGCAAAGTCTAAAACCCAAAACCCCTCTCAGGTGGTATTGTCAGTGTTTACCCCCTGGAGGGACGTCTCCATTCATGAATACCTCAAGATGGCTTCGAATGTCCTGCTAACGAGGGTAATCTGGATAATCTACTCAGTTAGCCAAAGCATTGTCCTGGCCGGGCTTCTTCTTAGACTCCAATTTGATCTTCTGGTATTTCAGATGCAAATTGCGGTGGCCACCTTGGTTGTCAGTTTATTTTCAAAAGTTAACTGTAGGATTTTTTCCATTAAAAATTTAATGTAAATTTCCAACCGATGAATTAATATTTCTCATTTGGCATATCGTGTTTTTGTGACAAGAGTGAGAGGATTGCTGAGGTACTGCCACTAGAGAGTGGCAGTGGTACTGTGGAGCACAAATCTGTATTCATCCTCCCACCACTGCCCCTTCACCTGTGCCCTTGCTTTTGGCTGTTAGCTGCTGCTACCCATGCTGAGTTGGTCCAGTCAGAAGCTGAACTGTTTAGAGCCAGAGCTGCTCAAAACCATCCTGCTAGGCCATCTGCAGTCTCCCCAACAGAAAGTCAGCAGCCTTCCACAGCCATGTTGCAGCCATTGGGGTGGTACAGCATAGGAGCATGAGACCAGGCAAAGCACTAAGGGAATGCAGAAGATTAATTAGTTGATTTTTGTACGCAATTTTGAATGGTTTGTTTAATAAAGTTGGTTTGGAATGGTTGTTCTGTGATGTATTTTATTTCAGCATTGTGGCGAAGAGGACGCTGTGATGGTCAGTAACAGAGGGAAGAGAAGGTGTGGAATTGTTGTTGAATGGGGAATTGGTGTTGCATTCAATGGTACCGCAGTCAGATGAGTCACAGAATCGTTACAGTTCAGAAGGAGGTCATTCGGTCTGTCGTGTAAGCGCTAGCTCTCCAAAAGAGCAATTTTCCTAGCGCCATTGCCCCGCCTTATCCCTGTAGCCCTGCACATTCTTTCTTTTCTGACAACAACCCAATTCCTTCTACAATGCTTCAGTTGAACCTGCCTCCACTATACTTTCAGGTAGTGCATTCCAAATCCTAACCACTCACTGCATGGAAAAGATTTTCCTCATTTCGCCATTCCTTCTTTTGCCAATTACCTTAAATCTGTGCCCTCTTGTTCACGATCCTTCCACCAATGGGAACAGTTTTTATCTTAACTACTCTTTTTAGAACCCTCATCATTTTGAACACTTCTATCAAATCTCCTCTCAACCTTCACTTCTCCAAGGAAAGCAGTCCCACCTTCTCCAGTCTATCCTCGTAACTGAAGTTCCTTATCCCTGGAACCATTCTCATTAATCTTTTCTGCATTCTCTCTAATGCCTTCACGTCTTTCCTGAATTGTGGCACTCAGAACTGGACGCAATACTCCAGTTGAGGCCAAACCAGTGTTTTATACAAGTTTAACATCACCTCCTTGCTCTTGTACTCCATGCCCATATTAGTGAAGCCTAGGATGCAGTATGCTTCATTAACTGCTCTCTCAACCTGTCCTGCCACCTTCAATGATTTATGCACGTATACACCAGGTCCCTCTGCTACTGCACCCCATTTAAAATTGTAACCTTTATTTTATATTGTCTCTCCCCGTTCTTCCTACCAAAATGAATCACTTCACACTTTGCTTTAAATTTCATCTGTCACTTATCCGCCCATTCCACCAACCTGTCTGTGTCCTTTTGAAGTTCTATACTATCCTCACAGTTCACAATGTTTCCAAATTTCATATCATCTGAAAATTTTAAAGTTGTGCCCTGTACACCAAGATCTAGGTCATTAATATATATCAGGAAGAGCAAGGATCCTAACACTGAGCCTTGGGAACTCCATTAGAAACCTTTCTCCAGTCTGAAAAACATCCATTAACCACTATTCTGTTTCCTGTCACTCAGACAATTTTGTATCCATGTTGCTACTGTCCCGTTTATTCCATGAGTTATAACTTTGCTCACAACTCTGTTGTGCAGCACTTTATCAAATGCTTTTTGGAAGTCCACATATACCACACCAACAGCATTACCTTGATCAACCTAATCTGTTACCTCATCAAAAAACTCCAGCAAGTCAGTCAAACACATTCGCCTTTCACAAATCCATGCTGACTTTCCCTAATAAACCCACATTTGCCCAAGTGACTATTAATTTTGTCCCGAATTATCATTTCTAGAAGCTTCCCCACCACAGAGGTTAAAGTGACTGGCCTATAGTTGCTGGACTTGTCTTTTCACCTTTTTTTTGAACAAGGGTGCAACATTTGCAATTCTCCAGTCCTCTGGCACCACTCCTAAATCTAAGGAAGGCTAGAAAATTATGGCCAGTGCCTCTGCAATTTCCACTCTCACTTCCCTCAGTATCCTTGGATGCGTCTCATCTGGCCATGGTGTCTTAACCACTTCAAGTATTGAAAGCTAAATTCCAGGAAGCTTGTTATGGAAGGATAATGCTGGAGCCTATCTTTACTAAGTTTTACATTTATTGTACAGAGTAAAGGAATTACAAACATGTAGCTCCTCACTCAAAATCCTCCAGTCTCAGTAAGTATCTGCTTATAACTGCTCAAGTAAGTCCCCAATTAACACCCACCACCTGCATATAACCAAACAATTGATATACAATTAACAGATTCCCTTCTTTCTTTTATAATACAATATGGATTAATATGCTTAAACAACATTTCAAAATAAATTCCATATTATGCATAAATTATTAACACGCTCAAAGAACATTTCAAAATAAATCTAAATAAATTCCGTATTGGGTACAAAGTATTACATTGTGAGATGCCGCTCCTCTAGCACCCCTAACAATTTGTTTGTACCAGCATTTATTTTTGTGAAACAATTGGATAGCTGATGACTTGCACCTACCCATTTAAGTTTGGAGATTTCCTTTCTCTCCAGCACGTGTTTCAATCCAAGGTCAATATGTAGTCTTTTCTCACTCACATTTTTTGTAGAGTGTACATTATCCTACAAAGAACGTTTATCGACATAACATTCAATGGGTATCCTATCTTCAGTATGTCCCTTGTTCAGAATTTCACCCAAAATATTTGACAAATAGAACCCCATATCCGCTGCCTCCACAAGACCCAGTGTTTCCACAGCTAATGTGCTTTTAAAATAACCCATTTTATTTTCTTAGCCTCCCAAGCTAAAAGGCAACATTTCCCATTTTCACCAATCACCCATCAGAAATATTATGAAACCAGCTGCACTTGAATACCCATCAGCAAGATTAGCATGAGAAGCATCACTAAAAATTATTAGCTTCATGTTCTTTGGGTCACCTAAGGATGGGAACTTCAGTACACATTTCTCCAGATTTAGTTTCTTTAATGTTTTATTTGTCCTTAAAACATTCTCAACTTTCGGATGTTTCATCATTGTGCTTAACTCCAGCATATCAAAACTAGCATCGGGCCTAATCTGAGTGCACAACCAGTTTAATTGACCAATCAAGCTTCGCAATTGTTCAGTCTCTGCTTTAGATATATCATCATTTTTCTGTGATGACCTAACACGATTAGCCTGGATGGGAGTAACACTCTCTAAATAGAATGTATTTAGACTTAGTCTGCTTAATATATACACCAATATATTTAAAGGCCCCACAAGCCTGACTCCCAAATTCTGCCCTAATCTTATGAACATATTTCTCAAAATCTGGCATACCACCTGTTATGAGTATTTCCATTTTTTTTGTATTAAAACTTGGGATTCTATATTTTTAAAAACCGAAAAGGATTTCAGTGGACATTGAGACATCTGGTGATAGCTGAACTTTATGGATGTTTTTGAAAGGAAGTTCAACATAAGTTGAACTGGTAAACAAAGACTGGAAAGCAGGTAATTTCAAGGAAACCAGCAGGGGGGTTGACCTAAGAGCTACCCTCTGTTGTGACAAGAGAGAATTTATAACTTGGCATGTGACTTGTTTCTGGAGGATTTTGGTTTAATTTTTGAACTTTAAAAGCCAGTGTGTTTGGACAAAAGCAGGCAATTGGAATTTGTTTTGAACCTGCCAGGAGATCAGAAGAAGAACCAGTAAAGTGTTACCTCTCTGGAAAGAATCTGCGCTCTCGAAAAGCAAAAGCTTGCATGAAGTGGTACTGTTGCCTCCTGCAATTTTGAAGAAACCCTGAATTTGCAGAAACCTTGCATCTTTAAATTACTTTTGCATCAAATGTGGAGAACTGACACCTGTTGCTACACCCCGATGGAAGACCTATGTGAAGCCTTCTACAGTTGAAGTTCTTTGAATGCCTACCCATCAAAGACTGTTCATCAACCTCTCCTGGAAAGACTTTGAGTGGCATCCAACTATTCACCTTTGGGACACCTCGTCAAACCAAAGATCTTCATGGCAGTCTAAGCTTTTTTATTCCTTTTATTCCTATGAAACAGCTGTAAACCAAAATCCCTTTTTTCCCAGTTAACCGGTTTTTGGATGTATGTGCATGTGCAAGAGGGCTAGGGAGAAAAAAAGAGCTTTAATACCTCAATTCGTGTTTACATTTACTTCATTATTGCTTAAGTCTTGGTTTTATAATAAACAGTTAATTTTGTTGTCGATTAAAGAAACCTAGTTGGTGTGCTTTATTCTGGGGACAAATAGAGTATCTAATTGGCTGTTTCGGTAAGTGGGAAAATTTAATGATATGCTGTGACCTGTGGGGAAGTGGGACTGAATTAGCAGTGCATGCCTCATGCCTTGGTCATAACACACTCCATAAGAAATCACCAATATGCATCATGATGATGCCTGAAAGTTTCCATTTATGATACCAATAAAACATTGCAGGATCTGCTTTTAGTTGAACACAATCATTTTTCAACAAAACAGATCGCACTGAGAACTACCACACTCTGGAAGCATCATTAAGGCCACAGACACATTTGTTCAGTTTCCATCTGCTGCCTCTTTGGGTGGTTTCAGAAACACTTCTCTGAAAAATATCACCCTACAGAAATGTGGCTTTTATGTCAATGGATCTACACTCCCGTGAATATGTGGCCAAAAGAGCTAAAAGGTTTTCAAGATTACTTTTCCAGCTGTGGGAAAGTCCACTCCAACATCAGTATCACCCAGTCATTCTTCAAAACCCCTCGCAACTAGCCTCGCTTTAGCCTTAGAAGTTCCATCAGGAAGAACTTTTTCAGTACAAATCCATCTATGTGACAAAGCTGTCTGTCTCCTATCTGGTACCTCAGAATAATCTCCAAACTCTCTCCAGCTCTCTAATTCCTTAGGTTTTGCTTCTCTTATTAGTTTATTCGTGGCCACTAAAACTTCACGGTCATGAGGACTTCTGCTTCTAGTTCTATTCCGAGACTACTCTCTAGCCTTCGTTTCTTTGTGGAAGCTGCTCAAACTAAGGTCTCTATTAGCACTTTGATGTCTTTCGGGACTACTGCTAGATATCCCTCAGACATTATTGGAGGCTCTTTCTCCAGT
Source organism: Heterodontus francisci (assembly GCF_036365525.1). Taxonomy (NCBI): domain Eukaryota; kingdom Metazoa; phylum Chordata; class Chondrichthyes; order Heterodontiformes; family Heterodontidae; genus Heterodontus; species Heterodontus francisci. The sequence goes on along the minus strand of NC_090397.1, from coordinate 31,293,636 downwards.
ACATGATCGCTTCCTTATGCAAGAGTCACTTCCAGATCCACTATTAGAATGTGCACTGCAGTTTCTTACCCTCCACTCTTTCACCCAATTCTGCAGGCCATGGTCCTTGCTTCTTGGCCATCATATTGAACATTTAACCAATATTTAAACTTGCCTGTAGATTTTCTTGCACATCCCAGAATTGTTGCATCCTTCCATCTATTAGACCCCTCTGGAATATATTCCACCCAGGTACCTACTTGGGGCAATTGTCCTTTGGATGCAATAGCTCTTTCTTGAGCGCCATGATCCCTCATGTTACGATCCAACCCTTGATCTACCCTATTCTGTTCCTCAGGACCTTCCTCACAAAACACATGAATATTTGAGGTATAAGGTGCATCGTTTCCCTCTATCAACGGCTGATTCTGAGATTTTGTAATCAACCCAGCTCAATTGTGAGGAATGAACCTTAACACTTTGCTTTCCATGCTTGATAACTACTGTCTTACCATCATGACCAATTAACTTACCAGGGCCCTTCCATTCCCTATGACCCTCTCTTTTATAATACAACAAATCTCCTGAATTAAAATCTGCCCCAGATAGCCTTATACGATGTCTCAAAGCTCTCCGAATTTTCTGAGACCTCAGCCTTGATGAAAGCCCATCTCCCTGCCTGTAAAGCATTCAAATAGGCAGAAAAAATTGAACTAATTGTAGTACCTTCTAGAGCAGGAGGACTGTCGCACAGAATGGAGGCAATTTGGGATTCTGCCCATAGACCAATTGATAGGGAATATATCCTCCAACAATCTGAAGTGAATTCTTTGCATGAACTGCCCATGCCAGGGTAGATGTCAACATGCAGTTTGGCTGGTCAGCTAAGATTTTATGTCGCATTTCATCAACCACTGTGTGATTCCTTTCACAGAGCTCATTGCTGAAAGGACTTTCAGCTGCAGTATTCATAACCATAATGTTCATGTTTTCACACGTCTCTGAACTCATCATTGGCAAATTCCCCTCCATTATCCGTCAGAATCTTAGCTGGTGCCCCAAGTCCAGTCCCTATCCATTTCTCCATAATTTTGTCTATAATCACTCTTTTGTCCTTACGATTTATTATTGTAAAAAGACAAAATCGAGTTGCTCGGTCTATAAAATATAGAATGAAAATATTCTTGTCTTTGTCCCACACCTTTAAATCCATGGCAACTACGTCATTAAAGTCACATGCCAATGGAAGGCTGACAATAAGACCTGATGGTGTCCTCCAATACATTTTACAGATTTCACACTTTTCAATAATCTCTTCTATTATCGTCGTATATTCTTCATCAATCACACCTGCATCCTTTAGTAGGGTTTTTAACCTCTGACAAGAAGGGTGAGCAAATTGTCTGTGTTACTTTAAGACAATTTTTTAGCTCTCTGATTCTTAATACCTGATGCCATTAATACTGTTCTAACACTCTGACTAGAAATATCAGGTTTTGTTAAGGGTATACAATAATGCCCTGACTGGGGAAACTGCAAATTCATTGACTTTCCAAAAACAATTGTCTTATCATTAGAACATAAAAAGAACATAAGAACTAGGAGCAGGAGTAGGCCGTCCGGCCCCTCGAGCCTGCTCCGCCATTCAATAAGATCATGGCTGATCTTTTTGTGGATTCAGATCCACTTACCCGCTCTCTCACCGTATCCCTTAATTCCTTTATTGTTCAAAAAGATATCTACCTTAGCTTTAAAAATATTTACTGAAGTAGCGTCAACTACTTCACTAGGCAAGGAATTCCACCGATTAACAACCCTCTTGGTGAAGAAGTTCCTTCTCAATTCAGTCCTAAATCTGCTCCCTCTAATCTTGAGGCTATGCCCTCTTGTCCTAGCTTCACCTGCCAGTGGAAACATCCTCTCTACTTGTATCTTATCTATTCCCTTCATAATTTTATGTTTCTATAAGATCCCCCCTCATTCTTCTGAATTCCAATGAATATAATCCCAATCTACTCAGTCTCTCCTCATAAGCCAACCCCCTCAACTCCGGAATCGACCTAGTGAACCTCCTCTGCACCCCCTCCAGTGCCAGTACATCCTTTCTCAAGTAAGGAGACCAAAACTGCACACAGTACTCCAGGTGCGGCCTCACCAGTACCTTATACAGCTGCAACATAACCTCTCTGCTTTTAAACTCAATCCCTTTAGCAATGAAGGACAAAATTCCATTTGCCTTCCTAATTACTTGCTGTACCTGCAGACCAACCTTCTGCGATTCATGCACAAGGACACCCAGGTCCCTCTGCATAGCAGCATGCTGCAACTTTTTACCATTCAAGTAATAATCCTTTTTCCTGTTACTCCAACTGAAATGAATGACTTCCCATTTATTAACATTGTATTCCATCTGCCAGACCTTTGCCCACTCACTCAATGTATCTATGTTCCTCTGCAAAGTTTCACAGTCATCTGCACACTTTGCTCTGTCACTCATCTTAGTGTCATCTGCAAACTTTGACACCCTACACGTGGTCCCCAATTCCAAATCATCTATATAAATTGTAAATAATTGCGGTCCCAACACCGATCCCTGAGGCACACCACTAGTGACTGATTGCCAGCCAGAATAGCACTCATTTATCCCCACTCTCTGCTTCCTGTTAGTCAACCAATCCTCTATCCATGCTAATACTTTACCCCTAACGCCATGCATCCTTATCTTATGCAGCAGCCTCTTGTGCGGCACCTTGTCGAAGGCCTTTTGGAAATCTAGGTACACCACATCCACTGGGTCCCCATTGTCCACCTTGCTCGTAATGTCTTCATAGAATTCCAAAAGATTTGTCAAGCATGACCTGCCCTTCGTGAACCCATGCTGCGTCTGCCCAACGGGGCAATTTCTATCGAAATGCCCTGCTATTTCTTCCTTGATAATAGACTCAAGCATCTTCCCCACTACAGAGGTTAAGCTAACCGGTCTATAATTCCCCATCTTTTGTCTACCTCCCTTTTTAAACAGTGGCGTCACATCTGCTGTTTTCCAATCTGCTGGGACTACCCCAGAGTCCAGCGAATTTTGGAAAATTACCGCCAGTGCACCTGCTATTTCTCCCGCCATCTCTTTTAGTACCCTGGGATGCATTCCATCAGGGCCAGGAGACTTATCAATCCTTAGCTCCATTAGGTAAACTTAATGAGCACTAATGCTGTGGAGGATGAGTTTCTGGGGTGTGTTAGGGATGGTTTTCTAGAGCAGTATTTTAGGGATAGTTTTCTAGAGCAGTATGTTGAGGAACAGGCTAGAGAACAGGCTATTTTAGATCTAATATTATGTAATAAGAAACGGCTAATTAATAATCTTGTAGTAAAATAACCTTTAGGGATGAGTATCATAATATGATAGAATTTTACATTATGTTTGTAAGTGAGGTAGTTCAATCTGAAGTTAAATTTGAACAAAGGAAATTATGAAGGTGTGAGGGGCAAATTGGCTGAGGTGGATTGGGAAAATACATTAAAAGGTATGACAGTACATAGGCAATCGATAGTCTTTAAAGAAATATTACATAGTTTACAGCAACTATATATTCCTTCAAGGCACAAAAACCCCAAAAGTAAAGGCAGTCAACCATGGATAACAAAGGAAGTTAAGGATTGTATAAGATTAAAAGAAAAGACCTATAAAGTTGCCAGAAATAGTAGTAAACCTGAGGATTGGGAGGATTTTAGAATACAGCAAAGGAGGAAGAAGAAACTGATTTAAAAAAAGGAGAATAGAATATGAATGTAAGCCAGCAAAAAATATAAAAACGGATTGTAAAAGCTTCTATAGATACGTAAAAAGGAAATATTTGGCTAAGACAAATGTGGGTCCATTACAGACAGAGTCAGGAGAATTTATAATGGGGAATAGAGAAAAGGCAAGAAGCTAAATGATTACTTTGTGTCAGTCTTCACTGAGGAAGATACAAGAAATCTCCCTGAATTACAGATCCAAGGGATTAGGGGAAATGAGGAATTGAAGGAAATTAGTATTGGTAAGAAGGTTGTATTGGAGAAATTAATGGGGCTGATGGTTGATAAGTCCCCAGGACCTGACATTCTACATCCCAGAGTGTTGAAAGAGGTAGCTGTGGAGATAGTGGATGCATTGGTGATCATCTTCCAAAATTCTATAGATTCTGGAGTGGTTCCTGCAAATTGGAAAGTCTCAAATGTCACCCCAGTATTTAAGAACAGAGGGAGAGAAAAAACAGGGGATTACAGACCTGTTAGCCTTACATTGGGAAAATGCTAGAATCTATTTTAAAGGATGTGATAAATGGACACTGGGATAATAATGATCTGGCTGGGTGTGGTCAACATTGATTTATGAACCTGTTGGAGTATTTTAAGGATGTTACCAACAGAATTGATAAAGGGGAGTCGGTGGACGTGGTATACTTGGATTTTCAAAAGGCCTTTGATAAAGTCTCCCACAGGAGGTTGGTTAGCAAAATTAAAGTGCATGGGATAGGAAGTAATATACTGGCATGGATTAAGGATTGGTTAACAGGCAGAAAACAGAGAGTAGGAATAAACGGGTCATTCCCACGTTGGCAGGCTGTGACTGGTGGGGTACCACAGGGATCAGCGCTTGGGCCCCAGCTGTTCACAATATATATCAATGATTTGGATGTGAGCACCAAATGTAGTATTTCCAAGTTCGCGGATGACACAAAACTAGGTGGGAATGTGTGTTGTGAGGAAGATGCAAAGCTACTTCAAGGGGATTTGGAAAGACTTAGTGAGTGGGCAAGAACATGGCAGATGGTATATAATGTGGAAAAATGTGAGGTTTTCCACTTTGGTAGGAGGAATAGATGTGCAGAGTATTTCTTAAATGCTAAGACACTAGAAAGTGTAGATGTACAAAGGGACCTGGGTGTCCTTGTCAATAAGTCGCTGAAAGCTAACATACAGGTGCAGCAAGCAATTAAGAAGGCTAATGGTATGTTAGCCTTTATTGCAAAAGGATTTGAGTACAGGAGTAATGAAGTCTTGCGTCAATTGTATAGAAGCTTGGTTAGATTGCACCTGGAGTACTGTGTGCAGTTTTGATCCCCTTTCCTTAGGAAGGATATTATTACCAGAGATGGAGTGCAACGAAGGTTCACCAGGTTCCTGGGATGGCGGGACCGTCCTATGAAGAAAGATTGGGGAAACTGGACTTGTATTCTCTAGAGTTTCGAAGAATGATAGGTGATCTCATTGAAACCTACAAAATACTTAAAGGGATAGACGGGGTAGATGCAGATTAAATGTTTCCCCTGGTTGGGGAGTCCAGAACCAGGGGACGCAATTTCAAAATAAGGGGGAAGCCACTTAGGATAGAGATGAGGAGAAATTTCTTTACTCAGAGGGTTGTGAATCTTTGGAATTCTCTACCCCGGAGGGCTGTGGAAGCTCAGGCATTGAGTATGTTTAAAGCAGAGATTGACAGATTTCTAAATACAGATGACATAAGGGGATATGAGGATAGTGTGGGGAAAAGGCATTGCAGTGGATGATCAGCCATGATCGTAGTGAATGGCCTACTCCTACTCCTATGTTCCTATCATGCTCCATATCAAGTTACATTTGTGCCTTTTTCATTGAAGGCTTACTCAACAGTAAAGGTATCTCACTGGAGATGCCATCAGTATTGGTAAAGTGGCTTACTCCAGCTATTTTACATGGAATTACAACTCTCTTCAGTGATTTCAATGTGCTGTCATCACCAAACCTAAAGCAGGTAGTACTTTTATACTCCTTAACCTTGCGTCGATCCTCACAACTAAGTGAATCCAGATGACATTGGAACCAATCAGTTCCATGTACTGTCAACATGCAAGCACCATCCAATACAGCACAGCTGAACGAATCTGCAACTAACACATTCATCACAGGACTAAAACATCTTGTGACTAGTACAATTCGTTCAGATTCATCAGTATCTTCCTCTTCTGCCTCAGAATTCTCTGCATTGTGTATTATTTCAAGAACTCTGCCCCTCTGCTTAGGGCAGTTCATTGCATAATGATACTTTGAGTCACACTGAAGCACCTATTAACTGTTCCTTGGACATTCCTGAGATTCATTCGCCTGCGATTGCTGTTCCAATTCTGTCTTCCATTGTAATAGTCAGACCTGCTAAAGGTGTTTTCATCCTCATCCCTCCTGTCTTTAACTCTTCCATTGTACTTGTGCCTGCTTCCAGTATCTGGACCTAGAGCATGGGTACCCGACCCGAACCCGATAGGACCCGATGACATGTATTGGATTCGGGTCTGGTCGGGTCAGGTCGGGTCGCTCTTCTGAGTCCGGCATTCAGGCTCGGGTCGGGTCAGGCTGGGTTGGACACAGTGACAGCCAGGATATCAAGGCGGGAAACACTCCGCACTAGTCTACGGTGAGCAATTCCATCCAAGGTAGAGCACAACCTCTTCAATAAAGTTGATTATATTCCGGTGGTCGAGTGGGGTCGGATGCAGGAAAAAATGAAAGGACTCGGGCCGGGTTGGGTTCGGGTTGGATGTGGTTCTGTCGGGCTTCATTTGCAGACCCAAGCAGGCCTTTATCTGGACCATTTTGAAATCTAGTAAATATTGAGCCCTCCATTCTTTGTGTCACCCAAATGCCCTGTTTGTTCTACTAGGGCTGCAGGAAATGACTGTTTCCCTGGGAATTTCTTTCAGGCAGCAGATGTTTGATCCAACAGGGAGTCTTTGTCCAAGAACCAAACCCCAGTTCAAACCAGGAGCCTGTCCATATGCGACACCCTAGCACAATCTAGAAATTTAAATGCGAGCACTGAACCAGGGATCTCCAAATTGAATTTCCTCAATCTTCTATAGTCTGTTAAAGTCCATGATATATTCCTCCATTGAAGAATCATCTGTTTTCCGAAATCTATCCAAATCTGACCATGCCCCATACGCATTAGGTCATCTTTCTTGTAAATTTCATCCAAGAGTTCTAACAGAAGATCCAATCCTTCACCAGTATCCAACTGATGAGCATCCAGTTCACAAAACACTTTACTTCTGATTTTACTTTTGGTAGGAACTGACAACGCCAAGGCCATACCTTGTGTCCTCTTTGGTAGAGATGTAACCCGTGTCCACATATCCACTTCATTCTTCCACTGGTCATACAGTTCAGACTCAGAGAACATCAGAGGGTAATCATACCCAGACAATTTACACTTGCTTTCTGCCACATTTTCCACAATAGCCCATGAGATTTTAAATTTCTATGTAAAAAAAAAATTCCTAGTTTCCAGCCTTCAGCTTTAGGCAACTATCCTCTGCTACCATGTTAAACTCCAGAAAGCTTGTTATGGAAGGATAATGCTGGAGCCCATCTTTACTCTGTTTCACATTTATTGTGCAGAGTAAAAGGATTACAAACATATAGCTCCTCACTCAAAGTCTTCACCAGTCTCAGTAAGTGTCTGCTTATAACTGCTCAAGTAAGACCCCAATTAAGCCCCTCCACTTGCATATAATCAAACAATTGATACACAATTAACAGATTATAAGCCTATCCAATACCTCCTCCTTATCAATTTTAAACCCTTTAAGTGTCTGAATTATCTCCTGTTTCACCGTGAACTGCACAGCATTTTCTTCCTTGGTAAAGACAGAAGTAAAGTATTCATTTAGTACCTCAGCCATGCCCCCTGCCTCCATGCATCGATCATGGACAGCCCAGCTATGTTGGTTGCCTCCGCCCTTCTTCCTCCTCCTCTTCCTTCTCCTCCTCAGCTGCCCGCCATATACTTGGTGGGAAGGGTTGTGCCTTCATGATGGCAAGGGTCTGTAGGATACAGCAGACCACGATGAATTGTGACACATGCTCTAGCGAGTACTGCAGGGCTCCTTCAGAGTGGTCCAGGCAGCAGAATTGTTGCTTAAGTATCCCAATGATCTGTTCAGTGACATTTCATGTGGCAGCATGGTTCTTGCTATAGGCAAGCTGCCCACCTGTGCTCGAGTTGTGCACCAGAGTCAGCAGAGAGGCCTTGTCGCCCAGTAGCCAGCCTCTGGTTTGATGTGGTGGCTCAAATACTGATGACACAGTGGACTGGCACAGAGCAAAGGCATCATGACTGCTGCCAGGATAGCGGGCATTCATCTGCATGATGTGCTGAGCATGGTCGCACACCAGCTGTAGATTCAGGGATTGAAACTGTTTGCTGTTGCAGTGCATTTCTGCATTTAGATGTGACACCTGCAAAGCCAAGTGTGTGCAGTCAATGGCACCCTGCACCATGGAGAAACCCACTATCCTGGTAAAGCCATGTGCACGCTCCATCATCTTCTCTCAGGTTGGAGAGAGTGCAATGTACTCCCCTCTCCTGGTATACAGAGTGTCAGTCACCTCCCTTATTTAGCAGTGGATGGGAAAGTGGGAACTGTTAGAGGCATCGCCTACTTCAGCCTGGCAAGATATTGACGCGATGATGTTCACAGCTACAGTCACCTTTGCAGCCACTGACAGAGCTGTCCTCACATTGCTCTGAGGCTGCAGGTCTGCTTGCAAGAGGTGGCAAATTTCAGTGAGCACCTCCTTCATAATACAGAGACGCCCACGGTTCCTCGCTGAGGCTGAAATAAGAGAAATACTCCTGGTAGACCCTAGGTGGGTATGGCCTCCTGCAGAGAGCCCTTCTCTTCCTCTTCCTCTTCCCTTCATGCACAGCTTGTCCTCCTCAGTGTTGCCTCTGCTCAATTTCCCTGTCATGCTGTGTTATGACCAGGTGCGAAAAGTGTCTAGAGGTCTGTTACTATCTTCACCTGGTCTTATTGTATCAGGGTTTAATTTTAAACACACTGTGTTTTGAGCTCACCTTTTTGTGAATCCCTGTTCACAGTTTTCCAATTATAAGACAAAGAAACCAATTCACACAGGCTTTCTTAGGTTTAAAGAAGAAAGATGAAATTTTATTAAAACATAAAACTTAAATTCTAATATGGTTCACACCAACGGATATACGATGCACCCACGCTAGCATGCACACATGATATATACATGCAGATAGGAAAAGAAAAGAAGAAAAGAGAAGGTGGAACAGTTTGAGGCAATATCTTGTTATGGCGCTTCGAGCTCACTGTAGTCCTTTTGTAAGTAGCCTTGCTTTTCATTGGGGCCCAGTAGTCTTCTTAAAACCTTGTTCACATAGGAAACATCTCTCTCTTTGAGTTTCACGTGTTTTCACAAGATTCAGTTCCATGGGAAGGAGATGGAAGCAGGCAGACAGAAGAGACTGTAATTCTTGCTTCAGTTCCAGGAGAGATCTTCTCTCCATCAGCACATGGCTTTGTTTCTGTTCCAATTCCTTTGTTGGGAGTTCAAATTCAAAAAAACTCCCAGGTTGCCCAGCAGGTTAGTCATGTGACTAGCTCCTTATATGGAACAGTCTCTCCTGCGAAGTTTGTGGATTGTACCTTAGCAGTCTTTGGAATGCTAGCTCCCCCCACCTTCAATGTCTGGTAATCAAAAGTTCATTGTTGGTTGAATGAGTCAGGGCATGGCCCTTTGTCCCTTGTTCCAACACTGTCAGTTAACATGGAAATGTCTTTCCGGTCAGGGGCTTGCAATTTTAAGTTTTAATGTTCATGTGGCAAAATCCTGTGTGCCTCAATCTTGGCAGGTGGAGGGTTTGCCTGACATGCTGCAAGCCAAGGGGAATGGTGACTACTGTACCCACAACTAGGAACCAGTGGTCTGAGCTGAATCCTTGAAGTCAGAAACAAGGCCTTCACCACATGCAACACCAGTTCCACCAGACGTCACTAACTTTAAATAAGAGTAGAAATCATCAAAGACTTTTCAAACAAACCCAGCAACATCTAGTTGAAATCAATCAGCAACTAATCTGAAAGTAATTGAGGGGTCCCTATAAATATTACTGATGGGGGTTCCTTCCTGCTGTTGAATGCATGTTCAGCTGTGTGTGTTTAAAAGAGGGCATTGGCAGGACCGTTTACGTTGAAAATGACACTGCTGACATCAAATCAGAGTTACACACTCTGCCTACTCTGCATATTTCCAGCATGTGCTCCTATCGAAGACGCTAATGCCCTTACCAAAATGGCATCCAGTGTGGGCTTCACTGAAAATATGGGTACTACAAAGCCAAGTTATGCGGCCAAATTGACAATAAACCGGGCGCAGTGTAAAACGGGCTGCTGATGCGTTATCGCCCAAGAGGAATTTCATCCCCATTATATCTGCTGTAACCTTTTAAATGCAGATGCTCTTCTATGAACCTCAATTAGTGGCATAAATTGATCTCAATTTTCAGTGCAGCGTTCAACTATGGCTCATCGAGATTTCTATGCATTGATCAGTCTGAGAGCCTCACTACCATGAATGATTTTCACTGAACTACATCTATTCCTTATACAGGAATAAAAACGTAATGTTTAAATCCTTTCACTGATCCATGTCTTTAGGAGCTCACATGTTAAAGTGCATTACCAAGGACATATCCCACTTTCCTGGAATGCAGTCTGGCTTAATACACATGTGCCATTTTGTGCATCAAAATGAAACCAGGAATAATAAAAAATAATTCTCCTTTTATTTGACACTAAAAGGTTTACTCAGAACTGGACTTCAGTAAGGCTTTTGATAAGGTGCCGCATGGGAAATTGGTTAAGAAAGTAAGAACCCATGGGATCCAGGGTAATTTGGCAAATTGGATTCAAAATTGGCTTAGTGGAAGGAGGCAGAGGGTGATGGTAGAGGGTTGTTTTTGTGAATGGAGGCCTGTGACCACTGGGGTACTGCAGGGATCAGTGCTGGGACCCTTACTGTTTGTAGTGTATATTAATGATTTTGACATGAATATAGGAGGTATGATCAGTAAATTCGCAAATGACACGAAAATTGGTGGTCGTAAATAGTGAGGAGGAAAGCGTTAGATTACAGGATAATATAGATGGGCTGGTAAGATGGGGGGAACTGTGGCAAATGGAGTTTAATCCTGAGAAGTGTGAGGTGATGCACTTTGGGAGGTCTAACAAGGCAATGGAATATATGATGAATGGTAGGCCCCTAGGGAGTACAGAGGGATCTTGGGATGCTTGTCCATAGATCACTGAAGGCAGCAGCACAGGTAGATAATGTGGTTAGGAAGGCATAAGGGATACTAGCCTTTATTATTTGAGGCATAAAATATAAGAGCAGGGAGGTTATGATGGAGCTGTATAAAACACTAGTTAGGTCACAGCTGGAGTACTGTGTACAGTTCTGTTCACCACAGATAGGAAGGATGTGATTGCAATGGAGAGGGTGCAGAGGAGAATCACCAGGATGTTGCCTGGGCTGGAGCATTTCTGTTTTGAAGAGAGACTGGATAGGCTGGGGTTGTTTTCCCTGGAGTGGAGAAGGCTGAGGGCGGACCTGATTGAGGTATACAAAATTATGAGGGGCATTGATAGAATAGTTAGGAAGAAACTTTTTCCCTTAGCGGAGGGGTCAATAACTACGTGCCAGAGATTTAAGGTAAGGGGCAGGAGGTTTAGAGGGGAGTTGAGGAAGAATGTTTTCACCCAGAGAGTGGCTGGAATCTGGAACACACTGCCTGAAGGGGTAGTAGAGCTAGGAACACTCATGACATTTAAGAAGTATTTAGTTGAGCACTTAAAATGCCATAGCATACAAGGCTACGGGCCAAGTGCGGGGAAATGGGACGGGTGCTTGATGGTCGGCGCAGGCACATTGGGCCGAAGGGCCTGTTTCTGTGCTGTAAAATTCTATGACTCTATGACTCTAAAGGGTGAGCCTTTGTGGAAGGGTTAGGAAAGCTTCGTCAGGGGGATGGACTCAGAGAAATGAGGGAGCTTGGGAAAAAGTTGCAAAGTGTCTGGCTGCAGCAGCTGCAGGCACTGTCACCGAAGGTGGAGTGGTAGATTGAAATACACAGGGGCCAGAGTCACAGAACCAAAGGATATGGTAACCTACATTACAGTGCTGTGTGGACAGTATTCAATAATGTCAACATTTAAAGACCTTTCTCATATTCCTCTCTAAGGCTGTTTTTCTCCAAAGTACACGAGCCTAACCTCATAACTGGGAGTGCTAAGTTATTATTATTCTTGTCGACCTTCTCTGCACCCTCTCTGAGCTGTGGATTTTCAGCCCCATTGTCCTTAAGAAATCAGTGTAGGAGAAGCTAAAGAGTGAAATTGTAAAGAGCTGCTTTAGAGATTTGGATTTTTATCGCAGTTGTTCCAAGCACAGAATAACATTTGTTGGAAAAGCGCTTCCTGTTATATTCTCTGCTGATGGGAGTAATCAACCCAGTTAACTGAAAACCTCTGGCAAAGAGCAGATCCAAAAGAACTTTGTTCATTTATCATTAACAAAGCTCGTTCACAAGTGTGCTTGGGTTGCAATGGAAACAAATTGGACTACGTCTGGTATCAGGCAGCAGCTGTTCAAAACAGAGGAACCAGAAAACTATCAATACCAACTTGGGAAAATCCTCCATAAGAATTATGAAGATACAGCAACAGCTGCCTGACAGAAAGTGCTGTTTTGTACTTGAGTGTGGGAAAGACTAGCCAAATTATACAAAGTATTAGGATCTTCTCTAATACACTATGTCAATAATAGCTTGAATAGATGTAATAGTAATTTAAAAGCACTGCACAGTGAGAAGGCCTTTGCTCTTTTGTAACAAAACTGTTCAAGCATGTTCAAAGCTTGTGGAGAGTAAATGATATGTAATTTAGCAGCAAGTAAATATTAATTTATTTAGGAGTAAGTGGTAGTGAATTTAGCAGAAACTTAAAAAGAACAAAGAATAGATTACCAATTCTCTGTACTTGATTTCCTATCATTTGATGGAGTTTAAATAATCTGAAAACAAATGCTGTATTATTTTATTAACTGTTCTGTGAATAATACATTCCTAAAAGAGGACATACTGGAAAATTGCAGTCACATGAAGCTGAATGCTTTTTGTACCCTGCTTATACACTACTATAAAGGTGAAGAGAAAGCAGAAGGCCTAAGAAACATTAAACAATGTGAAACAGCCTTGATATAAGAATTCCTACCACATACCAGGGGTTTGTAAACATGAGCCCACTGGTTAGATGAAAACTATGAACTACAAAAGTAAATAGCTGAAACCAAAAAGCAGGTAAAAAAATACACCAAAAAAGAAAAGTTCTAATCAAATTGAACTTCAACAGAAAAATGAGAAAAAAATCTGCACTTTATTCCAGATATTTCTGCAGTATGACCACAGAACAGAGAAATGGTAAAAAGTTTTCAGAGCAGAATAACTGTACTTTGCAGTTAAACCAAGGCCAGAGCAATATGTGGACTGATTCCAAAAACCTTGAAAGTAACCTTGTGGGAGGATTCTTCAGGGCAGTTTGAAGTAGGAAAGATTTTATTAAACCACCTCAGCACTATGTAGCTGTACAAGTAAAGATTTTACTTTGTATAATGTTGTTTGGTTTCTAAACCTCAATTTAAAATAGCCTTGGCCTATCCATTAATGTCTTCCACACTTACCTTCTCTCTTAATTAGTCGCTTTGATCTGCATCCTTCCCTAACTCATTTGCTGATGTTTGTCCATGAATCTTCTTTATAAGGAACATTTTCTGGAGTGTATTAGATGCTCTTTATGGTGGGATTTGGCCATTCAGGCTATCAAAGTTCATTACTCTAGCATCAAAATGCTCCCATTGAAGCCCATCAGTCTTGTACCCCATCCAGCACCTTAAATCATTCACTACCTCCACCACCGGCGCACAGTGGCAGCAGTGTGTACCATCTACAAGATATACTGCTGCAATGAGATGGGATTAATTAATGAATTCATAGTGAAAGTGCCCCAGGTAGCAGCGACCATAATATGATTGAATTTTACATTCAGTTTGAGGGAGAGAAGAGTGGGTCCAAGACTAGTATTTTAAACTTAAATAAGGGCAATTATGAGGGCATGAAAGCAGAGCTCGCTAAAGTGAACTAGCAAATTAGGTTAAGGGATAGGTCAATAGAGATGCAGTGGCAGACATTTAAGGGGATATTTTAGAATACACAGAATAGATACAACGAGAAAGAAAAATTCCAAGGGGAGGACCCACCATCCATGCTTAACTAAGAAAGTTAAAGATAGTGTTACGAGGGTTTCCATTTTTTGTTAAAACTTGAGAATCTATATTTTAAAAACTGAAAAGGATTTCATGGATGCTGGAATCTTGAAGAAGTTAATCTTCGGGTGTTTTTCTTAAAAGGAAGGTCAACAGAAGGTTGACCAGTAAACAAATCTCACTGAAAAGCATCTGATTTCAAGTAAACACAGCAGGGAGTTGTGTTTTGACCTGAACAGCTATTCGCTTATTGACAAGTCAGGATTTATGACTGTCATAGGATTTGCCTCTGGAAAGGTTTTTGTTTCATTTTTAACTGTTAAAAAAGCCAGTACCCACCAAGAACAGAAAGAAGTTTGCTTCCTGACCTGCCAGGAGAACAGAAGAAGACCTTGCTTATCTTTCTCTTGAAAAGAAAAGTCCTGTATCAAGTTGTACTGTTATCTCTCTCTTTGAAGACATTCTGCATCTTTAAAGGAACTTTGCAGAAAATGTGTGTGAATTGAAATCTTTGTTGCTGCACACCTGATGTAAGACCTATGTGAAGCCTTCTGTAGCTGTATCTGTTGAAAGCTTACCCTGACTGTTCATCAACATTGCCTGGAAAGAACTGTTCTAGGAAGCTTCCTACTGACAGCCACCTATTCACCTTTGGGACACCTCGCCAAAACAAAGGACTTCCATATCTTCTCTTCAGTCTAATTTTTTTTTTATTCCTTCTATTTCTTTGTAACAGCTGTAAACAAAAATTCTTTTTTTCCCGGTTAACTGGTTGTGTACGTGAGTGTGTGTCTGAGGGCTAGGATAAAATAAGGGCTTTAATATTTCCATTTGTGCGTATGTTTTACTTCATTATTGGTTAAGACTTGGTTTATAATAAACGGATAATTTAGTTGTTTATCAAAGAAACATGGTTGGTGTGCTTTATTCTGGGGACAAATAGAGTATCTGAGTGTTGTTTCGATAAATGGGAAAATTTTAAAATATGTTGTGACCTGTGGAGAAGTGGGACTGAATTAACAGTGCACTCCTCCCACCTCGGTTGCAACATATTAATTGGGGGCTCATCTGGAATTACACCCACCGCCAACAGTGTTTAATTGTAAGTGGGGGAACAATAATTGAAAAAGAAAAATAAAAGAACCAGGGTTTCCTGTGTAATAGGGTAAAGTCTACACCACCATAATGTCTTTAGCAGTTGCTGAAACTTTTCTGAGGAAGGCGGATGTATCCCTCAGTGACTTGCGAACCGCTATTGGCAGCACAATTGGGGTTAGAATTGAAATTAGGAACTAAAAAAGCAGAGATAATTGAAGTAAGTGCCCAACATTTGAAATTGGAAGAAGAAGAAGAAGGCAAATCAGAGGGTAGTGCATTAAATTAGCTAAAATTCAGTTACAGATGAGGCAGCTTGAACTTTGACAAGGAAAAAGAAGTAGAATTGGAAAAACTTAAGCTTCAACGGGAAACAAAAAGAACTAAGAACACTTGAACAGGAAAAAGAACTAAGAACATTTGAGCACGAACAGGAAATAGAAAAACTTACATTTGAGTGTGAAAAAGAAATGACAATGAAAAAACTTGAGTTTGAGGGAAAGGAGAAGGAAAGAGCAAGAGAAAGAGAGGGAACGGAATTCAAATTAAGGATGGAACTAAGACAACAGAGTGGTCTTGGCAGCAGTGGAGATTCTGATCAGGAAGAATCTGATTCCAGCCCAGGAGCCAGTGAAAAGCTGTTTAAATTTATACAAGTTCTCCCTAAGTTTGAGGAAAGGGACATAGAGGCATTTTTCACTTCTTTTGAAAAGATAACCAAACAAATGAAATGGACAAAGGAAAGCTGGATATTGCTTATGCAAGGCAGGTTGATGGGCAGAGCTCATGACGTTTATGCCATGCTTTCTGAGGAGGCTTCTGCAGATTACGAGATGGCTATTCTTGCTGCGTTTGAGTTAGTCCCTGAAGCTTACCAACAGAAGTTTTGGAACCTCCAGAGATTGGCTGGTCAAACTTATATAGAATTTGAGAGGGTAAAGCAAATTAATTTTAATTGTTGGATACAGGCACTAAAGATGGAAGCTATGTGTGAGAACCTTAGAGAACTAATTCTGGAAGAATTTAAAAATTCACTCCCTCTAATAGTGAAAACTCATGTAGAGAACCAGAAGGTTTAAAAGGCCAGACAGGCAGCGGAAATTGCTGATGATTTTGACCTTGTGTATAACCCCAAACCCTTTGCCTGGCACCCCTACAAACCAAGAAGGATACAAGGTGGGAGAATGAAAGGAAGGCAAGTAGCTAGGGACACGAAGGGATGGCTGGGAATGCCCCAGGATCCCCCTCCTCAGGCCAGAAAGGAAGGTGTTGAGGATGGAAGTGAGATCCACAAGCCTTACTGTTATCATTGTGACAAGGTGGAACATCTTCATTCAGGATGCTGGAAGTTGTGAAGTAAACCCATGGGACTTATTGGGGTACACAAGCTAATGCAGAGAAAGGGGCCCTGAGCGAGTACAGCAGATCAGACTGTAGCTTTGACGGCAGCTGTAAAGCCAAATACAAAAACCAATGTGAGTGTAGGGGTTGAGAATAAGATACCTGAGAGTTCCAGGGAATTCTTGTTGAAGGGAAAAGTAACTCCTTATCCCTCAAGTGAGGCAGGCAAATCTATAGTTATACTTAGGGATACAGGAGCCACCCAAACTCTTTTGCTGGAAAAAGGCATAACATTTCCACCAGAGAGCGCACTGAATGCTAAAGTTTTAGTGAATGGTATTGGCAGGGAGTATACACCCGTACCTTTGTATCGAGTGCACCTAGAGTGTGACCTAATGTCTGGGACGGCAACTGTAAGAGTTGTCCATAGTTTGCCGGTAGATGGAATTGACCTACACCTAGGGAATGATTTGGCTGCAGCAAAAGTATTAGCTTCTTCCATAGTCACTGAGAAACCAAGTGAAGTTAGAGACAGAACAGTTACAGGAAAAGGTTCCAGGAATTTTTCCTTCATGTGTAGTAACCCAAACAATGGCTAAACAAGTTCCGTTGTCGGAGGTAAAATTGGCATCACAGACAGATAGCTGAATCTCGGAAACTTTCTTTGAGGATTTAGATAATCCAAATGAAATGTTTAATAAATCTTCTCTGATTAAGGCTCAGCAAGCTGATCCAGAGTTAAATAAAGTGGCACAATCAGCTCTAACAGAAGCTGAGGCAAAAGGAGTTCCAGCAGGCTATTATATTAAAGATGGGGTTCTGAGGGGGAAGTGGAGACCACCTCACGGACCTGCAGATGAAGAATGGACGATTGTTCAACAGATAGTGGTACCGCCTAAGTATAGCCGGGAATTATTAAGGTTAGTGCATGAAATTCCTATAGCAGGACATATGGGACTGAATTAACAGTGCAGTCCTCCCACCTCGGTCATAACAATAGTATCAAACTTAAAGAAAAAGCATATAATTATGCAAAGATAGGTGGCGAGTCAGAAGATTGGAGAGAATTTAAAAAAAGCAAAGAATAACTAAAAGATTAATAAGGAGTGAAAAATTGGAGTACGAGAGAAAGCGAGCTAGAAATATAAAGATAGATAGTAAAAGTTTCTATAGATATTTTAAAAAGAAAAGTTAACAAAGTGAGCGTTGGTCCTGTAGAAAGTTAGTTTGGGAATTAATAATGGATAATAAGGAGATGGCAGATGAATTGAACAGGTATTTTGCATCGGTCTTCACAATTGCGGATATGAGTAACATCCCAGAATTAGCTGGAAGTCAGGAAAAGGAAGGGAGGAAGAAACTCAAGAAAATTACAATCACCAGGGAAGTGGTACTGAGCAAATTGCTGGAGCTGCGGGTTGACAAGTCCCCGGGTCCTGATCGACTTCATCTTAGGGTATTAAAAGAAGTGGCTAGTAAGAAAGTTGATGTGTTGGTTTTAATTTGCCAAAATTCCCTAGATTCGGGGAAGGTTCCATTAGATTGGAAAATAGCAAAAGTAACTCCTTTATTCAAAAAGGGAGACAGAAAGCAGGAAACAACAGGCCAGTTAGCTTAACATCTGTCATAGGGAAGATGTTAGAAGCTATTATTAAAGACGTTATAGCAGGACACTTCAAAAAGTTTAAGATAATCAGGCAGAGTTGAAATAGGTTTGTGAAAGGGAGATCATGTTTAACCAATTTATTGGAGTTCTTTGAGGAAGTAACATGCTGTGGATAAAGAGGAACCAGTGGATGTACTGTACTTAGATTTACAGATGGCATTTGATAAGGTTATTGCAGAAAATAAAAGTTTATGGTGTAGGGCATAACATATTGGCATGGATAAAAGATTGGCTAGCTAACAGGAAACAGAGAGTAGGCATAAATAAGTCATTTTCTCATTGGCGAGATGTAATGAGTGGTGTGCCATAGGGATCAGTGCTGGGGCCTCAACCTTTTACAATTTATATAAATGACTTGGATAAAGGGACCGAAGGTATGGTTGCTAAATTTGCTGATGACACAAAGATATGTAGGAAGGTAGGTCGTGAAGAGGACATAGGAAGGCTACAAAGGGATATAGATAGGTTATGTGAGTGGACAAAGATCTGGAAAATGGAGTAGAATGTGGGAAAATGTGAAATTGTCCATTTTGGCAGGAAGAATAAAAAAGCATATTATCTAAATGGTGAGAGATTACAGAGCTCTGAGATGCAGAGGGATCTAGGTGTCCTAGTGCATGAATCACACAAGGTTAGTATGCAGGTACAGCAAGTAATTAGGAAAGCTCATAGAATGTTATTGTTTAATAATAATAAAAACAAAAAGTGCTGGAAATACTCAGCAGGTCTGGCAGCATCTGTGGAGAGAGAAGCAGAGTTAACGTTTGAGGTCAGTGACCTTCACTGACTTGAAACATTAACTCTGCTTATCTCTCCACAGGAGCTGCCAGACCTGCTAAGTATTTCTGGCAATTTTTGTTTTTATTTCATATTTTCAGCATTTGCAGTATTTTGCTTTTATTTGAATGTTATCGTTTATTGCAAGGGGAATTGAATATAAAAGTAGGGAGGCTATGCTTCGGTTATACAGGGCATTGGTGAGAACACATCTGGAGTACTGTGTACAGTACTGGTCTCCTTATTTAAGGAAGGATTGGAAGCAGTTCAGAGAAGGTTTACTAGACTGGAATGGGCAGGTTGTCTTATGAGGAAAGGTTGGACAGGCTAGGCTTGTATCTGCTGGAGTTTAGAAAATTAAAAGCCGACTTGATTGAAACATAAGATCCTGAGGGGTCTTCAATTGGTGGATGTGGAAAGGATGTTTCCTCTTGTGGGAGAATCTAGAACTAGGGGTCACTGTTTAAAAATAAGGGGTCACCCATTTAAGACAGAGATGAGAAGTAATTTTTTCTCACAGAGGGTCGTGTGTCTTTGGAATTCTCTTCCTCCAAAGGTGGTGGAAGCAGAGTTTTTGAATATTTTTAAGGCAGAGGTAGATAGATTCTTGATAAGTAAGGGGGTGAAAGGTAATTGGGGGTAGCCGGGAATGTAATCAGTTCAGCCATGAACTTATTGAATGGCGGAGCAGGCTCAAGGGGCTGAGCAGCCTCCTGCTCCTAATTCATATGTTCGTATGTATGTTAACTTGCCAAGCCTCATTCAACAGCACCTTCCAAACCCGTGATCTCTACCACCTAGAAGGACAAGAGCAGCAGATGCATGGGAACACCACCACCTGCAAGTTCCCCTCCAAGTCACACCATCCTGACTTGGAACTATATCGCCATTCCATCACTGTCACTGGATCAAAATCCTGGAACTCCCTTCCTAACAGCACTGTGGGTGTACATACACCACATGGACTGTAGCCGTTCAAGAGGCAGCTCACCACCACCGTCTCAAAGGCAAGTAGGGATGGGCAACAAATGCTGGCCTGGCCATCGACACTCACGTCCCATGAACAAATGAAGAAAAAAATGGAAAATGCTGGAAATCTACAGGAGGTCAGTTAGGTTATGATGCTTAAAATTGTATACTATGTCAACATTAGGTTGGAGGGAGGGAGAAGATGAGGTGATACTATGGCTGGGATTTTGTGTGAATCGGCGAGGAGGAAAAAGCAGGCCTGGAAGCAAATGGCGCCGATGCTCCTGCTCCGATCCCTGATCTGACCGAAATCTCATGCTGACTGGCCTATTAACAGTTTCCCTGTCTCTGCTGCATCTGTTTGGACACTGCAACCTTCCATAGTAGTGCTTCCGATATGTCTTCCTTTATCCTCAACTGAGGATTCTCCCCCCCTCCCCCCCCCATAGTAATTGACAGGGTCACAGGGCCCTCAACCGTGTCCAATCTATTTCATGCATTTCTGCTCTTACGCCTTCCCCTCCCTCCCAGAACCATGATAAGGTTCCCCTTGTCCTCACCTTCCACCCCACCAACCTTCGTATTCAATAGATCATCCTCCGCCATTTCCGTCACTTCCAGCATGATCCCACCACCAAACACATCTTACCCTCCTCTCCCCTTTCAGCATTCTGAAGGGACCATTCCCTCTGCGACACCCTGGTTCACTCCTCAGTCACACCCAACACCTCCCCCCTTTCGTATGGCACCTTTTGATGCAAGCGCAGGAGATGCAAACCTGCCCTTTTACTTCGTCCCTTCTCGCCGTCCAGGGCCCCAAACTCTCCTTCCAAGTGAAACAGCAGTTCACTTGTACTTCTTTCAGTTTAGTATACTGTATTCACTGCTCACAATGTGGTCTCCTCTACATTGAGGAGACTAAACGCAAACTGGGTGACCGATTTGCAGAACACCTCCATTCAGTCGGCAAGCATGACCCCAAGCTTCCTGTCGTTTGTCACTTCAATTCTCCACCTTGCTCCCTCTTTGACCTTTCTGTCCTTGGCCTACTACAGTGTTCCAATGAAGCTCAATGCAAACTTGAGGAACAGCACCTCATCATTCGACTTGGCACTTTACAGCCTTTTTACTCAGTATCTAGTGCAACAATTTTAGATCATAACCTCTGCCCCCATTTTTTTTCCTTTTCTCATGTTGCTTTTGCTGATCATACCCCCTCCCCCACCACCTCCCCTTGTTTCTCTCTTAACTCCTTTATTTTGTGTTCAGATGGCTGCAATACTGCCATCTACACCTCATCCAGACACATCTTCTGTTTCTTTACTTGGCTCTGCACCATTTAATCTTTTGTCATTTAATCTCTCCTGCCCTGCACCCTATCACATACCTTCTCTTTTCTTCTTCTTCCAACCTCCCTCACCTTTCACTTTCTCAAAACCTTTACCAATTCTGATGAAAAGTCATCGATCTGAAAAGTTAGCTCTCTTTTTCTCTCCACAGATGCTGCCTGACCTGCCGAGTATTTCCAGCATTTTCTGGTTTTGTTTCAGATTTCCAGCATCTGTAGTATTTTGCTTTTGCGAGCGTGGCCTCCTCCATCAAGAGGATTGGTCATACTGTTGCAAAGCAACATCCAGCAGAGCAGTCAGTGTGTGTTGGAGATGTGCGCAGACCTGCACACTATCACCTTGTCCATGAGCTCCAGGAAGCAGTGGCAAGGTGAGAGAGGCTGAGCCGCCCAGAGTCTCCCCCACTCCTCGACCATCTCAGGTTAGTAGGAAGGTATAAGTGTGCTATGTGAGGAAGGAGGAGCGGCTGCCTTCCAAATCTGGGAGCTCCTCTCAGGGCGCTTTGCTGTGGACAGTGGCTTCTCAACCACTCTGCAAGTGACACCAGCGCCTCAAGTTGCCATGAAGACAGAGGAGGCTCCTACACCTGTACAGCAGCCCCTCAGCATGCTGGCACCTGCCAGGCTTCAGGCAGCCAGAGGACAGCCGTCAAGGTCATCCCAGGCCACGGGGCAGCACGGTCAGCAGCCTGCCTCCACTGCAACTGGCAGCAAAGGGGAGCACCACGTAGGACCATTCATAAAAGAATTTTAAAAACACACTAGTTGCACTTGGGCTTCATGGGTGAATAGATAGTTACTGTTTCTGTCTGCCGTTGTTTGTAATAAAGGTGTTATTTCTTTTCTCGACATTTCCATCTATTGTTGAAGGCCCTCTGCAAGTGTAGGGATTAACATTCCTCACCGCAAGGGCTGTCTGAAAGGGACTATGGGGTTTATGATCGTCCTTTTGACCGTGCAGTAACACCAGGTGGCACTGGGCGAGGGAGCCTGGGCTTGCCACCGAGGTAAACAGCAACAGTGGAGGTTCAAGGTTATTTGGCTGGAAGGATGATGTGGGAAAGGTCATCTGAATCATGTACATATGAATGCCTCCTGAGCTGCCCTTGCGCCGACGTCTCTGCGCCCTCCATGCGCCCCTCATGTCTTTCCAGATGCTGCGGCTGATCAATAGCTTCCTCATCATCCTCATCTGAGGATGCCTCGCATTCACTATATCCTCATTGGCCAGGTGTTATGACCGATCACTCTTGTCAAAGCCCGCAATCAAAATATACGATTCTGATTATGGTCGGACCAACGTACTGTTAATTCAATCCCGTTGCTCCACAGATCAGCTCACATATCATTTAAAACTTTCCAAATTAAAGAAAGACCCAGCCAAATTGTACCATCGATTAACCCCCAAATGAGGCTAACCAAACCAGGTGTCTTCACATCAACAAATTAACCTTTAATTAGAAGAACTAAATTTTTAAACACTATGAAGATATAAACAACATTTAAAATAGAAAAAATTAGAGTCCTTGCAAATTTACAGTCCAATGTTGCTTGAAGTCCTCACAGTCGTCCGATGTGGGAAATAAGGTTCTTCCACAGTAGAACAGTTTGTAGTCTAACTTCAGCAGTCAGTGATGCTTTCTTTCTCCAGCGAATTTCAACAATTAATAACTTGCAAACACATTCAATGGAATCAATCTGACTTTAGAGTTTTTGAGGGATAAAAGATTGTCACAGCCTGACTTCCCTTTCTTCAATTTAAATTACCAGAGATCTCTGTTTTGGCTTGACATTTTTTAGAATTTTGAGATAATAATAAACAGACTAAAATCCTATTCCTTCAGTTTAAATGGTAGAGAGCTCTTTTTCCAGGTACTAACACCAGCTACCCTCTGTGTCTGTGTCTGTCAGAAAAAACTGTCTTCGACTAAAAGCCAGTTCAAAACTGAATTGCAACAAATGTATCGCATGAGACTAACTCTCAGTGGCTGTATCTATGGTAGCGAGAATGCACCCTTTGAATCGCAGTCTCCAAATGGCGGTTTCTAAGGCAACAAAAATGCACCTCCCTATAACTCCTGAGGCTTGCCGGTTCTTAAAGCAATACTGATCCTTTGCAAATCTTAAAGGCAAACCGCATAGTCCCAGAAAAAAAACTACAAGACCATGACACCAGGGCCTCCCCCTTGGCAGCGCCAAGTTGTGTAGAGCACAGCAGACCACTACGATCTGGGAGACCCTCGCTGCAGCATACTACTGAAGTGCCCCACCGGAATGATCCAGGCACCTGAATCTTAACTTCAGGAGACCGATGATCTGCTCGATGCTGGCTCAGGTTGCTGAGTGGCTGGTGTTGTATTTCTCCTCTGCTTCCGTTCTAGGGCTCCTCACTGGAGTTAGCAGCCATATCTTTAATGGATAGCCTTTGTCGCCAATAATCCAACCTTGATGGCGCACAGGGAGAGTGAAAAGCTCGGGCACCTGCAAGTGCCTGAGTATGTAGGTGTCGTGGCTGCTTCCAGGGTACCTTACACACACATGCAGGATGCATTGGTGATGGTCGCAGACCAGTGCACGTTGATGGAATGGATTCCCTTCCTGTTAATGAAGGCCACTGGCTGGCCTGTGGGAGGCTTGATGGCCTCATGTGTGCAGTCTATCACACCTTGCACATGGGGAATCCAGCAATGGCGCCGAATCCTTTGGCTCTCTCAGACTGACTGTCCAGATCAGTGTGATAATGGATGTATTGGCTGGCCCTCCTGAAGAGGGCATCAGTGTTTCAACCTCTGAGAGATTGTAAACATGCAAAATACGAGATATGAACCCCCAGACCAATTTAGTGAATTACACAAGATTTCACATTTTAAGACTTTTATTATAGCAACTGAACTAAATGAAACGCCCAATTAACTAAATAGTACTTTGTAAATAGTTGATACTCCAAATTACAAATAAAGGTATTTCCTTTACTTATTTAAACACTTGAAAACATCACACCACTCTTATACGTTACACAATCCTTTTTGATGATGAAATCTTTTGCAGTTGAAAGTCCCAAATTCCTCCCAGTTGCAATGGGTTGGATCTCCCAGACTTTTCTAAAATCAATATTCTCTTCGCTCACTTCTCTAAGCACTCCCAACCTGGATTCAGTGAATAATGTGATTTCCGGTGAGCCCGTGGGTCCATTACTGCTCTGCACGCTTTGACTCTCAAAACAGTTTCAAGTCTTCACAGCCTTTTGCTGTTTATCTTCAGAGAGCAGACATTCTCCCCCTCTCTCCAGCTGCCACCACTGGGTGTCTTCTCTTACAGCTTGCCTTGAGATGGCACCCCGATGGGTTCCCTACTTACAGCCTGTTTGCCTTCAGAAAGTTTGTTAAATTTATCTGGACTCAGGAGTCAATATTTTTTTAATTCGTTCATGGGATATGGGCATTGCTGACAAGGCCAGCATTTATTTCCCATCCCTAATTGCCATTGAGAAGGTGGTGGTGAGCTGCCTTCTTGAACCGCTGCAGTCCATGTGAGGTAGATACACCAACAGTTCTGTTAGGAAGGGAGTTCCAGGATTTTGACCCAGCAACAGTGAAGAAACGGCGATATAGTTCCAAGTCTGGGTGATGTGTGGCTTGGAGGGGACCTTGTAGGTGGTGGTGTTGCCATGCATCTGCTGCCCTTGTCCTTCTAGGTGGTAGAGGTCGCAGGTTTGGAAGGTACTGTCTAAAGACTCTTGGTGCGTTGCTGCAGTGCATCTTGTAGATGGTACACACTGCTGCCACTACACGTCGGTGGTGGAGGGAGTGAATGTTTGTGGATGGAGTGCCAATCAAGTGGGCTGCTTTGTCCTGGATGGTGTCAAGCTTCTTCAGTGTTGTTGGAGCTGCACCGATCCAGGCAATTGGAGAGTATTCCCATCACACTCCTGACTTGTGCCTTGTAGATGGTGGGCAGGCTTTGGGGAGTCAGGAAGTGAGCTACTCACTGCAGGATTCCTAGCCTCTGACCTGCTGTTGTAGCCACGGTATTTATATGGCTACTCCAGTTCAGTTTCTGGTCAATGCTAAGTGGCGGATTCAGCAATGGAAATGCCATTGAGTGTCAAAGGGAGATGGTTAGATTCTCTCTTGTTGGAGATGGTCACTGCCTGGCATTTGTGTGGCCTGAATGTTACTTGCCACTTATCAGCCCAAGTCTGGATATTGTCCAGGTCTTGCTGCATTTCTACATGGACTGCTTCAGTATCTGAGGAGTCGCGAATGATGCTGAACACTGATCAATGAACATCCTCACTTCTGACCTTATGATTGAAGGAAGGTCATTGATGAAGTAGCTGAAGATGGTTAGGCCTAGGACACTACCCTGAGGAACTCCTGCAGTGATGTCCTGGAGCTGAGATGATTGACCTCCAACAACCACAACCATTTTCCTTTGCGCTAAGTTGACACCAACCCAGCAGAGAGTTTTTCCCCGATTCCCATTGACTCCAGATTTGCCAGGAGACCTTGACGCCATACTCAGTCAAATGCTGCCTTGATATCAAGGACAGTAACTCTCACCTCACCTCTTGAGCTTATTCTGTTCCAAAATGCAGAGACCAGAAGTCTGAGTTCACAAAGCCACTTGAGCCTTTCCATTGTCGCCACATGTTAACACCTGCCTGGTATATTTGCATTTTCCCAGTTACTGACTCCTTGTTTTACGACGCAATAGTCTGGGAGAGCGAAACTCATTGTTCTTCAGGTGTTAGTCCTGCAGAATCTGTTTTCAAAGGAAAGTCTTTGATCTGTGTTCTCTGTTGTCCTGGTAACCTTTCACAGAATGGAAGTGAGGTCACCTAAACTTCCAGACTCCATCTTGAACTTTTAAAAATCACAATTTTAAAAACATAATCACATTAGAATGTTCAGCCTTCATAACAATCGGTCACCACCTTGATGGAATGATGTGCTATTGATTGGGAGATGCCACAAATGTCTCCAGTGGGCCCCTGGAATGAACTGAAGGCATAGAAATTAAGGGCCACAGCGACCTTCACCAGCACTGGCATCGGGTGACCACCTATCCCAATAGGGCTCAGTTCGTCTGCCATCATGGCGCAAAGATCTCTGATAGCCTCTCGGGAGAGGTGCAGTCTTCGACGGTATTTCCACTCTGACATCTGGAGTTAACATCCTCTGTCTGTACACCCTTGCTACAATCTTTGCGCTGGCACCTGCTCGTGGTCCACTGTGGATTTCTGCAACATCCCCATCTCAAGGTTGCCTCTGCAGGTGACCATGAGGTTGCTGCTGTCTAGATCCCTGTGGCTGCACTACCCTCCCTCTCAGGTTCTCCTCCTTGCTGGATACTGAGCTCCTGAGTGGGAGATGCCCATGGCAGGTGGGCACTTCTGGTTTGAAGGGCCACTCTGCCAGATGCTGCCTTCAAACACCTCACCCCACCTCCTCCCAGCCCTCTCTCAATGCACCCACCTGCCAGCAGCCAGATGGCACTATGGAGGCTTGACCCCAAAGCCCTGGTACCTGAATTCCCCTTCCTCGATGCAAATTGCTCTGGCTGGCTGCCCTAGTCTTCCTGTGAAGGCACAGTGCCTTACCCCATGGCTGCTGACTGCAACAATGACTTCAGTTGCTACCCCGTTGTCACCCTGATATACCTACTGGGGCTTGGATGCCCTGTGGCCCCCTTGCGCTCGACAGAAAATTCGAACGGGCCCACAAAATACCATTCAATAACAACTTTAATTACCTTAAATACCTCTTAATTGCCGTTTTTCCAAAAGCGCTCACACTTGACTACTGGTAAAATCTGGGCCTTGCGTGATGACGTCGGAAGTCCGTGCCGACGTCACCCCACGCGAATTTTCAGCACCCCCCCCCCACCCCCACCCCCACCCCCACCGGTACCTCCAAGGCCATCCTCAAAGGGGCTGGAAAATCCTGGCCTATGTCTGGCATCACTGTTTTGTAACTTTATAAGGGCTCTCTGTAAACATCCATCACATGGTATTAGGGATTGGGCCTGTGGAACAGCTTGCAGGGCCAGGACCAGAAAATATGCTTTGAAGTTCCTGTAAGAACCAACGTTGGTAAACACATTAGGCTTGAAATTGTTGTAACTGCTGAAGGATGGAATTTCCAACATTTATGGTGACCTACAAAATAGCATTGAACAAAAATTCCAGGATTCTGATTAGCATTCCTCAGGTGGGCAGAGAAATATTGTGGAACATACTACCTTGATATTCTGCAGCATTTCCTACATTTAGTTGAAATACTGTAGAATATAATATGCCCAACTCCCCATATGAGCAGGAGAATGGGTGCAAACTCACCATGGGTGTGGGGGGACGTTTGTGGGGGCGGGGGGGGGGGGGGTGGTGAGTGCTGGCTGCTCAGGCCATTTATTTTCCTAGAAAACAGTGTAACAAGTCCCTGTCTCACTGACCAGTCAGTTCAAGGTGAATACCAGGCAATCAAGTTGCTGCTGACGTTTCTATGATAATCAAGCAAGACCAAAAACCCTGAACTACATTTCGCCAACTAGTTGTCACAGTAAGAATGTCCGGCTCAGTTGGGTTGCCTGAGTTTGAATCTCAAAAGTTAGAATAATTTTGGGCACGGCAGCTACTTAAGAACTCTGCCTCCTGCCCTGATCTTACTTTTTCATGCTCTTCATGTAAATAACAGTGGGGAAGTGGAGCTCAGGTCCAGGCTCATTTCCCTTCTATCCATCCTCCTATTGCCACTGCCCAATACTGGTAGGCAAAGCCTGGGGCTAGTCCCTGGGATAGTGGTAGGAAGCCCCTAGGAAGCCCCATAAATCTCTGGAAGGAGGGAATAGGAGTTAATAGGGCAGTTCTTCCCTAAAACTCTCCCCTGTTTTTCCATCCACTTTAAATATTTCCTGGCCCTTCTGATGTTGCAGCGACAGTTCCACTGCAGCACGAGCAGAACCTCCCACTGCTGCGGTGACAGTGTTCCACTTGCTGCTGGAGCCTGCGCTGCACCCATAACAAGCCAAAGCTCAGGGAAGTGGGTTGGTACTTGAAAGGATGACAGAAACCTTGTTATTACAAAAGCTTTCAGGTTGGGTTAGGGAGTGTGAACTAACCGTACACACCATCAAGATAAGGATGAGCTGATCAAGTGGACATTGTGGGAAGCATTTTTAGAATTACTTCAGCTTTTCAGATGGGTTGGAAGCAAGTGCAACTGTTTTGTCTATGATTATTAGCTCATGTTCAGGGCATCTAAATGTGAATAAATGGTGCATGATTCCTGCAGATTCACTGGGAAAGCATCAACAGTTATTTGTATTTCTACAACAATCTATAGATGATAACATAATTCCACTCTTTGTGAGATACTGCATCATAAGAAGTTTTAGGAACAGAGCAAGGTATTGGGCCCAAGAAATCCCCTTTCTTTATCATAGATTAACCTTCTCACCATATTCTTCCATACTTCACTGTTATGCCCTTGCAGCTTACATCACAGCTCTATTATTCTTTTGGTGGAAAGCTTTTGCCTGATTTTCTTTCTTCAGGTTGCCTCAGTAGTAGCACTTCCACCTGTGAGTCTGGAGATTGTTGTTTCAGGCCCTGCTCCAGGATTTGAACACGTATGGGCTGGATTTTAAAGCCCCTCCGCCATTGGGAATGGGGACAGGGGGACAATGAAGATCGTTACAGTGGAGGCCCGCCATCAACTCCGACGGCGGCAGGCCCCATGTTGATCTCGGCGGTGGCAGCGAGGCCTCGTGGCGGCCGCCCTGCCGCTCAGCGACGGGACCTCCATTTCAATATGTAAACTAACTTACATACCTGATTTAATAAGGGCCCCGCCACCTCCTAAATTGCCACACCGATCTTCATTTGGGCAGCCGACAATGCCGCGCCTTCGAATCCCCGTTCTGAGAAACGTGGTGCGACACCTGTGGGGAGGGGGAGGGGAGGAGGATTTTTTCTCTGTGCGGGAGGGAGATAGTGGGGTGACAACACTGCAGATTGGTTGGGGGGGGGTGATCGGAAGGGTAAAGGGCAAAGGTGTCGAACCTTAGGGGGGAAGGTCAAATTCTCAATATACGAATTCGGGGAGGGCGGGGTTAAGGGCAGGAATGTATTGAAATGCCATTGGGGGGGAGCGGTGGGAAAATGGGTGGAAAAGTAATGTAATTGTTTTAGTACACTTACCTGGTCCTTTAAATTTTAAATATCCATTGAGGGCTGTAGGCCCTTTAAAAATGGTGCCGCGCCTGCGCATTGGCACCGGATGCTGTTGCTGGCGAAAGCTTGCCCGCCCCCTCTACGTCATTGTGGGGGGTGGGTGCCGCGGCCATGCAAATGAGCCACCGTGTTTGAAATCACGGTGGCTCCGTGATGTGGTGCCCGTGTAGGGAAGGCTGCATTTTTTTATGGCCGCAGCCTACTTCGGCAGTGGACTCTTAAAATGCAGCCCATAATCTACATAAACTGAAACCCATCTGCCATTCAGCTAGATGTAAAAGCTCATGGCACGATTCGAAGAACAGAGTTCCCCCAATGTCCTGGCCAGCATTCAGCCCTCAACCACACCACCTAAGTAGATTAACTGGTCATTTATTTCAGTGCCTTTTTGTGCGACAATCCTGTGTACAAATTGGCTATTGTGTTTGCTTACCATGTTACACTTCAAAAGTAATTAATGGGCTGTAAAATGGTTGGAAGGTCCTGAGGATGTGAAAGACGCTATATAAATGCAGTTTTTCTTTATATACATGCAACTTCTTTCTTTTTTGCTAACTTCCTTATTCTTAACTGTATTTCAATCTTTCACTACAGGATCAGCTCCTTTCATAACTTGCACAACTTCAATTAAAATATCTCAGACCTTTTCCAAAGACCATGGCCAATTGCCTTCACCTTTTCTCATAAATTAAATTCCTGATCCTCAGAATAATCTTTGTTGTTCCCTTCTATCCCCTCTTGAGCAGTAATAACTTTCTCGCGTTGAGGTGTTAAGAACTGCACGCTATACACTGAGGTCCTGTAGCAACAACACAACCTCTCTAGATTTGTGCTCTACCTCTCTGCTAATAGAACGCAAGACTTTATTTGTGTTTTTATTATTGCAGCTGAGCTCTGTGCTGCTGGTTTTATTGGCTTATTCATCATGACCTTTTGATTTCTTCAGCATACTGTCTTCCAGTTAATACATTTTCCCTGTTTTAGTTCATCTTCATGCCAATCTCTGACACCTACAATTAACAATCTAGTATCTTTATGATAAAAGCAAAATACTGCGGATGCTGGAAACCTGAAATAAAAGCAAGAAATGCTGGAACCACTCAGTTAACGTTAACTGAGTTAACTCAGTTCCGAAGAATGGTCACTGACCCGAAACGTTAACTCTTCTTCTCTTTCCACAGATGCTGCCAGACCTGCTGAGTGGTTCCAGCATTTCTTGTTTTTATTTAATATCTTTATGAATCTGGTTGCACCGCCCATCACTATTTGCACTGCCTCTTATTTTAGTATTATTTGAAAATCAGGTGATTTTTGCTCACTATACCCTTGTTCAAATCATCATTATTATATTTTAACCGAGAGTCAAATCACTATATATGAAAACCTTGCACACATTGTGCCGAGCATTTGGCCAACTGGAATCAGGTTGTCACAGTTTGGTAAATGCTGTGTTACGCTGACAGCAGACTCTGAAGTGACGGCGACAAAGCTTAAAAACCAGCAGCTGCTGAAATGCACAGATACTTGCTCATGTAGCTGCGAGCAGGTGGCACAATAAATCTACAGTCCCCACCACTTAAACCACCCACGTTCAGATCAGGCAATCGTTTAAATTTTGCAAATGTTACAAACCATTTGCGATTACCGTTACTGTCAATTACAAAGTCAATCCTTATGGTGTGTTAAGTGCGCTGGTTATTACAGGCAGAAACAGTTGTTTACTCAGTAATTCACACCTCGTTAGTAAGTTGCAAACTGTGATCCCTACAGTGCATTGCAAAGATTAATAACCACCACCAGTCACAATAAACATGCACCCTTTTAATTACAATGCATGAAATGCAAAAACACTGTTCTCCAGGATGCCACAGTGATGGCAGTACCAAGAATGAAAGTTAACCACAGTACAACCTGAATGTTTCTGTAAATTGAATTTCTGTAAAGCATGCTTTTGTTTACCAGTAGAGTATTTAAATACATTCAGCAATGAATGAGACTGGAGTCATTAAAGCACAAAGTGCCGGTAGGCTGAAACGCAATTTGTTATGTCAGTTGTGCAGCCAGATATCTGCTGATATCATAACGCCACAGGTGAAACTTGCAGTATATCCAGGAACAATGCACTTACTGTAGCCATGCAGACCAGTCAAAATTGGGAAGACCTGGGAAAATATGGGTCTTTGCGGCTGCTGACCTTAAAAGAATTGCGAAGTTGGTTTATTTGGGGTCACTCCCTGCTGTCTGCGCCGTGCACCATGACCCAGCAGCACAAGATAAATAAAAATGACAAAATATTTCCTTCCTTGCAAATTAAAACTTTGGAGGCTTTTTCCAGTCTGAATAGTGCCTGACCACATGCCACAAGGGGTGAAGGAAACTGGTGGCTGTTACAGACCTGCTTCTGTCAGCCGCATCTGTTCGCCTTCTTTTAGAACAGTTGTTGAAACTCCCTCTGTAATACTGCAGAAAGTATGTGCCTATCATGAAACAATCTCAGTAACCAGCCATGTTATACAGCCATATACAGCAGTAAAGGGCATTAATGATTAAGTATTGCACTGCGGTTATCCTATAAGGAGGTTTGGTATCATTAACAGAATAATAAATGTTAATATTCAACTTCAAAGTTAGAATATCTATCTAATCTTCTGATGCATTTTTACTGCTTAGTTATTTTGCATTTTCTAACTGTATGTTGTGAAGCCAGATTTCTGTTGTGTCCTTACTTTGTCAGTGGGAATTGCACTGAGACTGCCAAAACCTATCTTAATTAGGAGACAAATAGCCATCAGAGACAGTAGACTTTCATCCCATCTGTCTGATCTGGAGTAAAACCCAGATGTCATGGAGGTGAAAGAACAGGACAGTAACCGATGGACCACCCACCACCCCACCACCCACTTACATGCTTTATTGCTGTCATTTTATGAAAAGTAGAAGTGCACAAAGTGTTCCTTTTCTGTTAAAGCTAAATAACTTGTAGGACCTAGCTAACTGTATCAATAACCAATAATTTAACTTGGTGTGTGAAATTCAGCTTTCTTTATACTGTCAGGTGATGGTTGACACAGCACTGACTTGAGTCCAAAGTGCTGAGTGGGATTAAAACTGGATTATTATGACGTTAACATGCATGTGCTCAGCCAGCTACATACATCTCAAACAGTTCCCCTACTGATGTCATCACGCATCACCATTTAAACAATTCTTTATCAAAATGTATCAACGGAAAAGACAGAAACCCCAAAAGGATTTTAACGTGAACTTTATTTTTATGTTTTAAGGTATATTAACATGCTGTAAGCTATGCATTCTTCTCTTGCCCACCTTTTTTTCCACTTTGTTGATCCTTCCCCAGGCTATTAACCACCTGTAACGAAACGAGTAAATAGAAGGGGATGATGAGATGAAGTGCTCCAGGAACTTCAGCAATCCACTAAATGCCATGGTTTAAATGAGTCATGGCCACTAGTGAGGAGCTCAATAACAGGGTAAGAAACAGTGGTAACAAGGTTTATATGCTTGGATAGGTATAGGAACAATAGCTGGATCTGCAGCTTGGAATAGAGTTGGCATTGAATCATTGTGGCAACATGATGCGCAAACAATTAAGAGTTTGTTAAAAGGCATGAATAGTCAAGATAGGGATTTAATTAAGTACAGTTTGAATATAGTAGTTTCAATCATGTAAGTAGCTCGGGAAGAATAAGATTAATGAAATTATAAGCTTGATGAATAATAAATATTGGGACCAAAATGTCTCTAAAGGTCATAACATGTAATGTGTCTGGAGGATTCTTATTGAATCAGATCTAAAAAGGACTGAAGGATATCAACAGCAAATTGCATTTATATAGCACCTCTAAAATATTAAAACATCTCAAGGCGCTTCACTGGAGTCACTTAAGATATTAAGACAGGTGACCAAAAGCTTTGTCAAAGAGGTAGGTTTTATGAAGTGTCCTGAAGGAAGAAAGCAAGGTGGTAGAGAGGCAGAGGTTTAGGGAGGGAATTCCAGATCTTAGGGCCTAGGTATTTGAAGGCAAGACTGCCAATGGTGGAGTGCTGAAAATTGGGGGTGCACAAGAGGCCAGAATTGGAGGTGCACTGAGATATCGAGGATAATCGGATAACAAATTTTATTAAAGAAAGCCACTTGAAATGGTGGTTAAATGGAACCCAAGCCTGATGTAAGGTGCAGTGTTGGGGCACTGCTAAATGTGCCAGAAACCTTGTAATTACACAGAGTAGCCTGGAGTTTAATTCCATTGGTGCGTACCATGTCACAGCTCAGTAATGCTACACAAATGGACGTTTAAAATTCAATCAATCAATGTACTTGAAACATCCTGGGCATCCAAGGTTTCAAAGGACTTTAATAGAGGGACAGAGAGAGTGGGAAAGCCAGATACCTCTTGGTACTCCAGGAAAGGTTGATCCTTGCTGTGCCACTGTGATGTGTTACAAAGTCCACTGCCAACCTGGGGTTTTACCCTGGATGCAGAATCGCCTAACCACACCATTCAACTGACTAAATGGAGCCCAGGGAAGACTAATGTGGTGTACTTGGAAAGATGAAAATACTGTGTTACTTCTGATCTCGTACAATTTATACATGGTTTGCCTACCAGTTGCTTCTCAGGGCCTACCCATTACTTTACACCAAGTGAAATAACAACAGGGATAAAATTCTAGTGCCCAATAGCGAGCATGATGTTACCAAAATTCAAGTGAATATTACACTGCAAGCAGAAGCCTTAAGGCCAGTACTGATGTTTGGACATCTCATTCGCCCTTATCCTTGAGCCTTGGATTAGTTCCAGAAAGATCTAGAGCATATTTATCCTCTTTATCCACCTACAACAGTGACATTCTGAGGTAGAGAAGAACATATCAACACTGGGTGACCACGAATGGTGGGAAATAGTTTATAATGTTGACCAGCTTCCTTGGGTCCACATTATATCATTACGATTTGTGATAGCCTAGGCATTTATATTCGGCATGCCAATCATTCAGGTGTGTTATCTCCAAACATTGGCTAAACAATTTAGTAAAAGATTAAATTGGTTAGTAAATCACTAAATAGCTAGTTTATTACAGAATCTGTAGAAGTGATAAAGGATGGGGTAGGCCAATTGTTATATATTGTTATACTATCTGTAAAGTGCTAGGAACTAATTAGCTAAGAACTAGTTGTTATGTGTAAGTGTTCCAGTGGGACCACATTCACGGCTGCACTGGAGAGTCATGTTATATGTAACAGAAAACTAGTCTCAGCAGGCAGTGGTTGACAGGGCCCTCAACCGTGTCCAGCCCATTTCCCGCACCTCTACCCTCACCCCTTCCCCTCCCTCCCAGAACCGCGACAGGGTTCCCCTTTTCCTCACTTTCCACCCCACCAGCCTCCACATCCAAAGGATCGTTTCCGCCACCTCCAGCGTGATGCCACTACCAAACGCATCTTCCCCTCCCCTCCCCTGTCAGCATTCTGAAGGGATTGTTCCCTCCGCAACACCCTGGCCCACTCCTCCATTACCCCCACCACCTCATCCCCTTCCACGGCACCTTCCCCTGCAATCACAGGAGGTGTAATACCTGCCCCTTTACCTCCTCTCTCCTCACTATCCCAGGCCCCAAACACTCCTTTCAGGTGAAGCAGTGATTTACTTCAACATGTTTCAATGTAGTATACTGTATTCGCTGCTCACAGTGTGGTCTCCTCTACTTTGGGGAGACCAAACGCAGACTGGGTGACCGCTTTGCGGAACACTTTCGCTCAGTCTGAAAGCATAACCCCGAGCTTCCGGTTGCTTGCCATTTCAACACTCCCCCCTGTTCTCATGCCCACATCTCTGTCCTGGGATTGCTGCAGTGTTCCAGTGAACATCAACGCAAGCTCGAGGAACAGCATCTCATTTACCGATTAGGCACGCTACAGCCTGCCGGACTGAACATTGAGTTCAATAATGTCAGAGTATGACAGGGTCCCCTTTTTATTTTTATTTTTAGTTATTTTTTCTTTTTTCTTTTTTATGTGTTTATTTTATTTTAGTTTGTTTCTACTGTACCTACCCACTTTTTCTTCATGTTTGTGCTTGGAGCCAGGCTGTTCAGTTTACTGTCAATTAACACCCTCTCTGTACTAACGCTATGTCTTTCACCACACCATTAACATACCGTTTGCCTTTGCTCCATAACCTTCTGGTCAGTTATTCTCTATGACCTTGTCTTATCAACGCCTTCTCTTTTGTTATCTCTTGCCCCACCCCCGCTTTACTGGCTTAAAACCTATTACATTTCTAGCCTCTGCCAGTTCTGATGAAGGGTCACTGACCTGAAATGTTAACTCTGCTTCTCCCTCCACAAACGCTGCCAGACCTGCTGAGTATTTCCAGCATTTCTTGTTTTTATATCAGCAGGCAGCATGGTGGCTGAAGAAATAAATAAAAAGCTTAAGTATTTCCAAGTTTAAAGTGTGATTATTTTCAACATCTGGGAACCAGAAAACAACAAGAAGACGTAACAATGATGGGTGACATCTCTGAATGCACAGGGACAGCCTAAGAGAAACTGCCATTGCCACTAATCTTTCTTTTCTCTGAAACCATTGCACGTCGCTACAGAGTTTCAAAGTGGGGAATGTTGAACATGCTAGATACTTTTCATGCTTGACAATTTATACTACCTTGCTAAATGTATTTTTGTATTAGGTCAGATCTTGTGGTAACTTAAATGCCTCAAAGAATGATGGGATAGTTAGCCATCAAATATATTATAAATTGAATCTAATCTATCCTCCTGTTCATTCTGGCACTTTAGGAGTACAGCTCATTCCATCTTGATTGTTTAACCCGGCTGAGGTGTTCTGGATTGCGAGTACCCCCTCTATCCATATTATCTGTTACGAGTTGGTTTTATAACTTCATGGTCTAGTTGTATATGATACTCTCCCATGGATTATGTGGACTTTGAACTTAAAGTTATGCATAAAGTTATTACATGTTGAGATTCTTTGAAAACACACACCCAGGCCAACAACATTCATACTGGAAAGTTGTCTTAATCTAATTACACCTTCCTGCCAGTGGTGGTAGTGTAGAACCTCAGTTTTGGTTCACCACCTCCTCCCCATCCCTTACCATTCCTCAGTCGGTAATGCGGAGATATTCCTTTGCTCCAACCAACTCTATTTCTTTGCTTTCCAAACTGTTTCAATGTTTAAGTGTGAATAAGTAAAATCAAAGTAAGATATAAAAATGACAGAACTTTTTAAATTGGGGACTGAATTACGTCTGCACGCCCTGCTCTGATTACGCCCAAGCGACTATATTATATTTGACACTGGGACACTGGTTGTCTTAGGAGCATGATCTGCATAATCAGATGAGTAGCTGGCATTTACAAGTTGTGTATCAGAAATGTTTTGAGTAATCAATAATAAGTCTCAGGAAATTATTAAAACACTCATGTTAAGCAAAATTTCAGTCTCCCAATCCAATGGGTTGCAGCATGATGTAAACAATGCCACATATGATGATGACACATCCCAATTACAGCAACAATTCTTTTCTTTGAAGGTTCATTTAAAGGAAAATATTTAAAGTTTAAATGTTTTAAACCAACATCCATCCACCCTAGAACTATAGCATGAAGGAATAATCAATCATCAACCTATCTTGTTTACCTTTTTACTAAATTGATTGCTTTTCTATTTATATCAAACTTTAAATGGAAGTAAAGTGAGTCAGAGTAATTATTTGCCTTGTACTAATACCTGAGACAAATGTAAATGACAAATTATTTTAATCAATTAATCAATCCAACTAACTTATTCAATAACAGATTCACTCACATATTTTAGATACGTAGTGAAAAGAAAAAGACTTGCATTTATATAGCGTCTTGCATGACCTCAGGATGTCCCAAAATGCTTTACAACCAATGAAGTACTTTTGAAGTGTAGACACTGTTGTAATGCAGGAAATGTGGTAGTCAGTTTGCCCACAGCAAGCTCCCACAAACAGCAATGTGATAATGGCCATATAGTATGTTTTTGTGATGTTGATTGAGGGATAAGTATTGGCCGGGATACCAGGGATAACTTCTCTGGTCTTCTTGAAAATAGTGCATGGAATCTTTTACATACACCTGAGAGGGCAGACAGGCCCCAGTTTAACATCTCACCTAAAAGATAACACCTCCTAGAATGCAGCACTCCCTCAGTACTGCACTGGAATGGCAGCCTAAATTTTTGTACTCAAGTCTCTGGGGTGGAAACTTGAACCCACAACCTTTTGACTCAGATGAGAGTACAACCAACTGAGCCATAGAATGGTGCAAAATGAAACAACAATAAGTAAACTAATTCCAGTTAGAATTTTCTCTCCGTTTTACTGTCAATCCAATGATAATCAAGTGAAGCCTATCAGTCAACTAGACCTTGCAATACATCGGAACATAGGAAATATGAGCAGGAGCAATCCATTCGTCCCCTTGAGCCTGCTCCGCCATTCAACTAGACCATGGCTGATCCTCTACCTCAACACCATTTTCCTGCACTAGCCCCATATCCCTTGATGCCTTTAATATCTAGAAATCTATCAATCTCTGTCTAGAACATACTGAGTCTTCACCACCCTCTGGATTATAGAATTCCAAAGATTCACCACCCTCTGAGTGAAGAAATTCCTCCTCATCTCAGTCCTAAATGGCCTACCCCTTATTCTAAGACTGTGTGCCCTTGTTCTAGACACCCCAGCCAGGCGAAACATCCTTCCTGCATCTACCCTGTTGAGCTCTGAGAATTTTGTATGTTTCAATGAGATCACCTCTCATTCTTCTAAACTCTAGAGAATACAGGCCCAGCCTCCTCAATCTCTCCTCATAGGACAATCCCACCATCCCAGGAATTAGTCTGGTGAGCCTTCGTTGCACTCCCTCTATGGCAAGTATATCCCTCCTTAGGTAAGAAGACCAAAACTGTACACAATACTCACCAAGGCTCTATACAATTGCAGCGAGACATCTTTACTCCTGTACTCAAATCCTCTCATCAGTGAAATCTAAACTTACTCCATTTAGCTTCTGTTTTCTGTGATTAGTTTTCAGGGTCTGACTATGTTACTTCATGAGTTTTAACTGATCTAATCTACAATAGGGAAGCAGCCAGATGGGAACATCACTATTATACAGCCATTTAATGTTAATTGTAATTCATAAGCCAACTATTTCATTAAAATATAATGGATTTTAGTGCTTTTGATAATCACGGTAATGCATTAACAATATTTTCTATTTATGCCTTACCCTTTCTGAAGAACTACAAAAGAAACTTTAATTACAATACCGCATAACCCCTAACTTCAAGTTACTCAAATAAACGTCAATTCACATCTTCAAGAGTTAACTTTCTTCACTTTTTGAAAAGAAATGAGAAACCTGTGTGCTTATCCAGTTCTGTCTAATTAATTTCTAAAACATTTCTATCCCTGTGGTATTTTGTGTGACCAAGCTTCTCATCAGTGATGCTGCTGTTCTCACTGATGTAAATGAAGGGTAAACACGCTTTTAAAATAAAGTCTCACTTACCTTAGATACTACAGGGGAAAAATAAACAGTTACATTATTTTTGGCATTTCTTGAACATATTAAAAGTATTAGTAACCTGGATGCCACAAGGGTTCTCCTGTTAAAAACAAACACTGAATAAGAGTCTTGTTTAATGGTTTTTATAACTGACTGTACAGGGCTGTGAACTTTTGAGATCCTTGGATATGTTTACATACAAATGATCAATTCTGGTTCCATGCAATATACAACATTTTGGGCCAAGACAGACACCTTAGTCCATGTTACATATGAATAAAGGAGCTGTATGTACTTCAGCACAGCATGAAGAACATCCATCATCAGCAATGAATTCTCTGATTAAAGCAAACAGTTTGAATCAAATTCCTAACCAGTGACATTAACAGGAAGCAATTATAGCTGCTGACTGGCAAGGAATTTGACTAATGTTACATTGCTCTTAAATCCATTGGATAGGAAGACTGACACCGTCTGAAGTTGTTGCTGAGTTTTTAATTTTCTAATCTGGATGTGGCATTTCAGGTCACTGCATTAGTGTATTAGAGTGAAGTTCTATTTGTGAAAATATTTTTCAATGATGCCACTTTGGAAAAGATATCTAAACAAGTTTTTTGTCAGTGTTTGGGCCTATTCAGTCATATTGGCTGATTATTGTTAGGAAAACTGTGTTTTACTTGATATTTTGTTACTTTAAGGAGGGGATGCATTGCAACACTCCAAGTTAAGTCATGAGAAGGGCACACCAGATCAGATGCTTCACAAATGAGATCATATCTTCTTTTCTAGCAAGAGGAACACTTTATCATCATCTGCTAAAATTATATAAAAATATCCACATATGAAGCTACAGACGTTAGTCCTAGTTGTTTGCCATGATTGTAGAACTGTGAGCTGAATGACACAGGCTCATTTGCCAGTCTACAATCTTGGGCTTCTCAGATACAAGGCCTTCTAGATGAAAGCTTTCTCCAGAGAGAGGGGTGGGGGAGGGGTGGAGTTGCGGGGGAAGCAATTGCTTCTTCCCACTTGCATTCCTTACAGAAAGCAGCTGGAATTCTCCTAGAAATTATGACAAATCGGACAGAGAGATGTCTCCTTGGCAGTGGAGAACAATGAAGCACTGACTGAGGGAAGGGGGCTAGTCCCAAGCTTTGGATGACTGCATTGTCCTCAGCTCAAGTAGGTCTTAAGGGAACCTATAGTCGGAATGTAGCATGCTTGTAGTTTAAACAAAATGTTATTGAGACACGACAAAGGGATATCTTATCATTTCATTGCATGAGACATCATTGGAATCCAGCTAAGCAGATTTGATGGCATCCCAGAGTACTGTGGGATACTGCTTCATTCAGCTTGTCTTACCATTAACAAAAACATAACTGAGCAGCTGAAGATTGCAAAAGATTAAAGATTTGACACATGACTTAGGCATTATAACAGAGAAAAAATGTAAGGGGCCTATTTTCTAAGAGCTTGAGAATATGTTGCACAGAAGAAACTAGCTAAAGGCTAATAAGCAATTTGAATCAAGGCAGATGATTTCCTGTAAAATATTCACTGTACATTCGGGGTTCTTTTTCACTCCATTCTAGCACTTTTCTCATGAATCTGAACTCAAAGTAACTCATGCTGACAATTGAGCCTTGTATAAAAAGAACTAATTACATGGAGGGTTCACTTTTACTCCACATAAAATTTCTGGAGGATTATGCATTTATATTCAGCAGAATTCACAACTATCAAGTCATTTGTGTTTGGACAGATTTCTAACCTGCTAAATATTAAAGAAAAGATATCATATTGCCCCAAAATGAATGGTTATCTCAAATTACCCCTGAATTCCAACTTGTGAATTACACTTCATGTCACTTGGTTTAACTGGTACAGAACAAGTTTACAAACTGGAATCCTCCAGCTCATACAATCGGACATGACATAACACAAGTATGAAAGATGCTTATATTGCAGTATTGAAGTCATTTATTTCATCCCTCACAGGTTCTCTACCGATTACTGTCAGTTTCCCAGATGCCAATAACATTCTGTGCTCATTCCTTTAGGCCACCTGGGTTGCTATGACATTTTTACTGCTAAATAATTGAGTACACTGTATAATCAAGGGCTCACAGTTCCTGTTTGAAGCACCTCTCCCAGCCATCTGCTTCATGGCTTCACTGGTTGAGGTCTGTGGTAGTTTTTCAGTACCAATACATTAAATATTTTTACAAAAGTATTTGGTGTACCTTCCAAGTTTCAATTACTTATAACTTATTAAAAAATCTTACAACTGCCTGCTTTTCCTGTATACCATGAATGCTCCTCTTAACCTCACAAAATCTTTTCCACATGCTGTTGGTCCCTCCGTGACCCCACTCCTCCACCCCTGGATTGCTTATCTCTCCCTTTAGGCACCCACTATTGCTGGAGCTGTCAAATTTCCCATCCAGTCCCAACTAGCGAGTTTTCTGTCACTCAGTGCCAGCATCTCACCGATTCTATTCTAATGAGGTCCAAATGCGAAAATATTTCAGGGCTCTGCTTCTGCCATCAGTCAGGTGGTATGATCTTCTTTCCCAAACAATGGAATTATACCAGAGAATTCCACTTTGTATTCTTTATCTTTTAGTTTCAGGGACTTTGTGTCTATATGCCTCTTAAGATCCATAGTCTATTGCTCCGTGTTACTAACATTATGTGGATTACCACACAGAGCATGGTTCTGATGCCTTCAGTATCAGCTTCTGAGACCCCACCTCTTACTGACCTGTACTGCTTGTGTTATCCCATCAAACCTTGGCCAAGGATACATTTACCATCCCTGAAAACCTATGAACAGTGGTTAATGGATGTTTTTCAGGCTGGAGGAGGGTTTGTAGTGGAGTTCCCCAGGGGTCAGTGTTGGGACCCTTGCTTTTCCTAATATTCCTTAATGACCCAGACCTTGGTGTACAGGGCACAATTTCAAAGTTTGCAGATGATACAAAACTTGGAAGCATTGTGAACTGTGAGGAGGATAGTG
This sequence comes from Heterodontus francisci, assembly GCF_036365525.1. NCBI lineage: Eukaryota > Metazoa > Chordata > Chondrichthyes > Heterodontiformes > Heterodontidae > Heterodontus > Heterodontus francisci. The sequence continues at coordinate 31,251,473 of NC_090397.1, read as the reverse complement.
TAGAACTTGAAAAGGACATAGACAAGTTGGTGGAATGGGCGGACAGGTGGCAGATGAAGTTCAATGTGGAGAAATGTGAAGTGATACATTTTGGTAGGAAGAACATGGACAAAGTTCTAAAGGGGGTGCAGGAGCAGAGGTACCTGGGTGTATATGTGCATAAGTCATTGAAGGTGGCAAGACAGGTTGAGAGCGTACAGTATCCTGGGCTTTATTAATGGGGCAGAGATTACAAGAGCAAGGAGGTTATGTTGAACTTGTATAAGACACTAGTTTGGACTCAGTTGGATTATTGTATCCCGTTCTGGGCGCGCATTTTAAGAAGGATGTGAAGGTGATAGAGAGGGCATAGAAAAGATTCATGAGAATGATTCCAGGGATGAGGAACTTCAGTTATGAAGCTAGATTGGAGAAGTTGGGATTATTTTCCTTGGAGAAGAGAAGGCTGAGAGGAGATTTAATGGAAGTATTCAAAATCATGAGAGGTCTGAACAGAGTAGATAGAGAGAAACTGTTCCCACTCATGAAAAGATTGAGAACAAGAGGGCACAGATTTAAAATAATTGGTAAAAGAAGCAAAAGACACATGAGAAAAAACTTTTTCATGCCACATGTGATTAAGGTCTGGAATGCACTGCCTGAAAGTGTGGTGGAGGCCAGTTCAATTGTAGCATTCAAAGGGGAATTAGACAGTTATATGAAAAGGAAGATTGTGCAGGGTTACAGGAAGAAGTCAGGGGAGTGACACTACGTATCCTCGTCTGCAATTTAATTAGATTCAAGTCTAGGAATTCTCAATCTCTCTCGGGTTTCATTGTTTAATGTTTACCCCCTGGAGGTACGTCTCCACTCATGAAAGCTTCAAGATGGCTTTGGATGTCCCGCTAACGAGAGTGATACTGGATAATCTACTCAGTGATCCAAGCCATTGTCCTGGATGGGGCCTCATTAGACATCTCCAATTCGATGCCCTGGAATATGAGGTATTTCAATGCAAATTAAAGTGGCCATTCTGGCTGCCAGCTTTTTTAAAGTTAAATGTATGAACCCAGCTTTCCTTTTTGAAAGTTTAATGTAGGTTTCCAACCGATGAAATAAAAATCCTCATTTGGCATAGCATGTTTCCTTGACAGCAGACTTTGGCTGCACATGCACCCAGGCAGGCAGGGAGGGCCTGTAGGCCTGCCTGGAGCACTGGCACCCTGGCCTGCTCCTGGGTGCCTAGCTCCAGGTAGTTGAACTGCCCCCCATCATGTCAGGAAACTGGAAGCCAACTGGAAAATCCCAGTAGCCTCCTTAACTTACCTTTAACAAGGCTCTTTAATGAGCCTAATTGGCTGCCTGCCTCGTGAGGGTGGACAGCCCTGCCAGCCACGAACCTGCCTCAGCCAAAATGGCCGATGCTGGGAACGGGGTTGGGACACCAGCACACTGGCCGGTTCCGGTATTTTCAGGTCCCTCCATTCCTGACCTCGGTAGGGCCCAAAAATCTTTACCCTGTCTCCTCTCTAAGGCAGATGTAAAAGATCCTATGGCACTTTCTTGAAGAAGAACAGGGGAGTTATCCCTGGTGTTCTGGTCAGTGTTTATTGCTCTTTCAACATGACAAAAATGGATTATCTGGTCATTATCGCATTGCTGCTTGTGGGAGCTTGCTGTGCACAAATTGGCTGCTGCATTACCTACATTACAATAGTGACTACACTTCAAAACTATTTCATTAGCTGGAAAGTGCTTTGGCACATCATGGAAGGTGCTATATAAATGCAAGCCTTTCTTTCAGTGCCAGAGCAGATTTTCCTCCTCTGATGCGTCAATGTAACTTGGGAGGGCAGGTGCACAAAATAGGACGAGGACCAGTTACACCAGATCCTCTACCATTTCCATTTGCCAGGATATTCACTGGAAATCAGGGTTGCTGCAAGAATGGTGCCGGCTCACTTATGTGCAGATGTATGCAAATGATGCAGTAAAGGTGGATGACATCATGCATCCAATTTCCTGTCATTTTCTGCTTCATTTGTATTGAATATAATGTATGCCTCTTTAAAGCTGACTTGTCAGGATCAGTTGCCGAAGAAAAGTGCAATTTAAAGGGACAAAACAGGTTACAGTTGTTTTGCCTGTAAAAACCTTATTTCTGGATTTAAGTGCGGGTGCTTGAGTGATGATCCTCTCAACAGGCTTTACTATTTATTTCTGTCAGACTTAAACACTTAACCTTTCTTAGATTTACTGAGACTATCATGTACCAGAGCATGGACCCAATTTATTACTGCTTTACTCAGATGTGTTGCTAATTGTCCAGCTATTGAAAATTCATCCTTTCCTCTTGCTTCAAATCTACACTGATGCACCATTTCCTCATGCAATGTTCTTTTGTAGCATCCAGTTTAAGTACTTCTCCACTGCTAGTTGGGTGAACTCTGGCTCATGATCTGAGCCTCTTGCGGCCGTTCTAAACTTTGCTGTCTGCTGATGATAATCTACTTTCAATTATAAAATTTGAGCAATCTGCTTTTGGTCTGCAGGTAATATTCTTATCCCACCTTCACTGCCAACACAATAATTTTCATGCTACATCAAATATTTCTCGTGCACAATGTAAAGGATCAATTCTGTAAAGTGAGCTAACTCCTTACAAATCAACGTGTGACATTATATGCACAATATCTGATATTGTAGAGCTTCCCAGGGTAGAACAGAACTTCCTTGTTGCTGTAATTTGCTTGATAAATGAGTCTTTTTCTGGCCATGTCGCTTTGGCTACATTTCATTAAATAGGCTTATTAAAAGTAAAAATTAAACTGGACGAATGATCAACACAGCAAATTACAGTAGATTACAACATCTAACCTACACCTCTTTGGTTCAGAAAATAAAATGTGCAACATTTCAATCTCTTCTAATAACCCTGAACCTGGAGCACCATGCAGAGAACAAAGCTTATACATGATGGGGAACCTCACCGAGCCTTCACACGCTCACCTCCACACAGACTGCAGGATAGCAAGACAGGAAAAGCTGATGAACTGGAGCTGTCAATCAGCACCATCAAAAGTGCTTGGCTGGCATGTCTAATATAAGAAGCCAACAAATCCACCATCCTCTCCTGGTCAGGAATGAGCATTTGTCTCTTTTTATAGCTTCAGTAAACAATATCACAAACAATAATACCTTCTTGACTGAGAATGTAAAAAGGTCATTGACATCATCTGATGATATTTGCATAGTTGAACACCTAACCTTTCAAACTCCTTTGTTTGTATAGTTGAAGCCAACCATCTTTCACAGAAGGTGACCCTGACACAAGGTAGCAAGCACTCCCAGGTAAGGTATTACACAGCGAAAAGCTTCCTCTACTCTACTCCAACAACACTCTATTGCCCCAATACAAGAGTATGTCCTTTTATTCCCATTTCCCATGTCAAAGATCCTATGGCCTCATTTAGTGAGATTGCTCATTTCTGCCAAATTAAGACAGGAGGCTGTTGGCTCTGGATTGACACTGCACAGGCCCATTTCACATAGGACAGAGGAAACATTCCTCCCATCACTCTGGGATGGATTTAAGCTCAGGTCCCAAAAGTGAAAGGCTGGTGATTAAATCACTGCACCATTCAATTTTCCCCAGGTGTCATTAAACTCTAAGTAGACATATGAATGTAGATTCCCTTCCAACACAGAGTAACCAAGTCTACAGTAATCAATTTAAAGTAGTACCCTCACAAATCTTAATTTAAAAATATATACTATATTAAACTGAAATAATTTCTGATCTGTCACAATTTTATCCTGAATTAGAGATGGACAATATTTTTTATAGATAAATATATGCATACATTTGGAAAGCTGGATAGTGGGTCAGTACTCAAAAGGTTTAATGAGAATGATTTCATAGAAGATGGGGTTACGTAGGAACTGTGAATCCACAGGGACATCAATCCCCACAACAAAAAAGTCAAGGCAACCCAGGCAGCCTGAATAAGTGACCACAGAATGTTATTAGCTAAAAAATAAGAATCAGCTGGGAATCATTCACCGACTTTTGAAGGAAGGAAGTAACGTAATGAAAGGACTTACTTTGCTACTAAAGTTTACTCTTTGACATATCTAGGATCAGGCTAAGACATAATAAAAATGACTAAACACTACATAAAACAGACCATTAAAATAGCTGCATAATAAGATCAGGTTTTCTAATTTGGCAGACAATTCAAAAAAGACCTTTTTTTCTACAATGTTTGTCTAAAGTTTAAAAGTGTGTCCTTGTTATTTTGGACCCGTCTTTGGCCTTAACACACGATGTACAGTGAAAGACATTGGCTAGCACAGGTGGGGTACCACATAGTGTTTTGGGCATTATAAGAAGAATATTAGAGCCACAGCAAAAAATCACCAGAATGGCATCAAGAATAAGGGATTATAATTATGAAGAAATGCTAAAAAGATTCTGAGTTTTCTCACTGGAAAACAGAAGGTTACAGTGGATGTGGTCTGCAGTTAAGTAGTCATACAGTACAGGGATGAGTAATGGACTTTTCCATACTTACTCCCAAAGTTTGCAGGCTGTTTGACACACTTTGAAAAGGTTCCATGAAACATTGATACGCAAATATCAAACTTCATTTGTAGATAGGCACTGTGAGGTTCAAAGCCCTCAGAATCTGTAAAAGGACACAAGTTGGGTTGCCAATTTTAAAAAAAAAATGATTAGAAATGAATAGGAAAAAAATTTAATCTCCTCTGGTTGGCCAAAAGCCTGGATGACTATGACCATTGTTACAAAGGTGAAGGATTATTTCTGTTTATTGGAAACAATTTGGTGGCATCTGTGATGGACATAATTCACCAAATAGGTTCCGAGAAGCAGAAAGTGTTTTTCACATACTTGATCAAATAGGTTTCACTCCAGGGAATGATGTCATTAAGTGCAGGTATTATTTTACCAATAAAAACTCTGATTGGGGCTACAGATATCTTGGACACCAGTAAACAGCAGTCTGTCTTGTCCAGATTCAACGTATGGAGGAATCAGATCGAGAGAGCCCTTTCTCAGGGCCTCAGTGACCTTTTAACATGTTTATGGTCAGCTTCAGCACAGATCATTGGCCATGTTAAGGGACTGCCCAACATCATGGGAATGGCAGGAATTGGTTCAGCTGCTTCTCAGTGCAACGCTATATTGGCTGACCCAGTCAAACAATTCTTTATATTCCAGATAGCAAACAAGCCTATGCAGCCATTTTATCAATAGATATGGCATGAACGGTGTAGAGGTAGCATAAGAGGTGCATATTGACTGCCAGTACACACCCTACCACAGTACGTATTCCCACTCTATACTTGTACTCAGGAGAAATACAAGGGAAGAAATACTGAAAACACCACACCCAGGTAAGGAAAACAAAATTGGGTTGACCTGTGTTTTGGCAGTTAATTTTGGATGAGGCAGCTTTAAACAGTACTACAGGAATGTTACGTGATATAAACTGAGGGCAATGGTGAACCATTGTGTTCCAATGCACTGGGTATGTGTGAAATTGACCACTTGTACCTTGTTTAGCACAGGCCCTTCAGTAAAGGTGTTGTTGGTGAGAGCCTGCTTTAATGTAGAGATAACGTTTTACTGATGTCATGCTAGGTCCCCACCTGCCAAGAATGAAGCACATTAATTTTGTCATGAACATTGATTTTTAACTGTTGCTGGAGCGAGGAAATGACTTGTTAAATAGACCAGCCATGTCTGGAAAAGATATTTGCATATTAACAGACAGTATTTGGAAGGACAAAGGACCATTCCCTGACATATTCAACCCACAATGGAGGTCCATCACCGGACAGTGAGGGGGTGGGGAAGCGCATTCCAGCGCCTGCTGGGTGAAGCAATCCACAGGGGCCAGGACTGGTTGGACTAGCTGATCACATGACTAACTGGCTGTTCCAGGGCTTTCTTTTGAACTGGCCACAGAGAGTTTGAACTTAGGAAAGATTGTTTGCTCCTGGACAGAGAAGATCTCTTCTGGCTGCTCCCATCTCTTTCT